>NC_081186.1:92422873-92722873 GCF_029867415.1 Vicia villosa | reverse complement strand
GTGCATCTCTGCACGTTGTTAGAAAAGATTTTCGGAGAAAAGTTGGAAGCGGCGATATAAGCTATGGCAACCGGGAGAGTAGAGCAATCTCATATCCAAGGTAAGGGTGGGGTTCTAGCTCTATAAACGGGATTATGATGAATGATATGTGGGGGCTATGGTTGTATGATTGCCTCTGTTTTGTGTGTTGTGATTGTATTGTTGAATGTTGAAATCGATTGACGTTTGTGAATAAGGTTATAAAAGTTCAATCAATGGTTGTGGAAAATTAACCTAGGGTTTATAATTATTATTATTGAGGAATTAGTTGTCGAAAATTGCTAGATGTTGGTGGAGTATAACTATAATATTGCTATGTTTCTGTGATGTTCGAAATTGAATTGTACTGGAATCGAAGGAAGAAAATTGAGTTTTAATTTTGTTGGAAGATGCTGTCAGCGCAGGTAAGCGCCAAGGTTTGGACGCGGCGCGAGCTGAAGGTTTCTGTGGTGTTCGCGGTGCAAAGAGAGATTTGCGGCGCGTGTTATACGAGTTTTAGAAATATGTTTTAATTTCTGGTTGTTGATGTTTTATGTTGGTTGTTGGGATCAAGCCTTAGTAGGATTAACTTGAGAAGAATTATAATTATTATAAGTAAAGAAATTGGTTTAAATTAATTAGAATATTATACCGTTGGAATTGATTAATTTAATTAGTAGAAATTATTGTGATGATTCTTAGTGATGAGATATGTAGTTAATGAATTAAGTTGTATAAAGATGGAATTGGTGTGAAGAAGAAATAGCAGTAGTAATAACGATGATATATGTAGCAGGCTGAATTAGTAGCATAATTGGAATTAATAATAGAATTAACGAATAGTAGAATTGGAATTAGAATGATAAGAATTGTTGGTAGTAGATTAATTAATAAATTGAAGAATTAGTACCTAGATGTTTAGGGGCTTTTTTGTAATGATTAAGTTGATGCAATTGAGGCATGTTTAAGTTGTTGTTTTCGTTGCTGTTGTTCTGGTTGTTGTTGTTGATTAAGTTGCAGGTCGTATGACCAATGTTGTTTAAGTTATTGATGATGAGTTGATTAAGTTGCAAGTCTTATGACCAATGTTGATTAAGTTGTTTGCGGTTGTTGCATTGTTGTGTTGTGACGTTGTAGTTGTTATTGTTGCATGCATACATTTGCATATTACGTTGGCCTGGATTGGCAAAATGTTTAAGTTGGCCTTGACGGCACCTGTTTAAGTTGGCCTTGATGGCACCTGTTTAAGTTGAAATTCCTCGATAACCTAGCATATGTTTAAGTTGGGAGTTCTGCTCCAATGGTACCACATGCATTTGCACAGTTGAGTCGCATTTGAAGTTGTTGTTATTACGTTGTTGTTGTTATTACGTTGTTGTTGTTATTACGTTGTTGTTGTTGTTATTACGTTGTTGTTTTTGTTATACTTGTTGTTGATAATTATTATTATACTTGTTGTTGATAAATAATTATTATAACCGTTGTTTCTATTTGTTATTATAATTGTTGTTTGAATAAGTATGAAGTGGTGAAATTGTATGATCTAATCTTAATATATTATTTATCATACGCTTGTTTATATTGTTAGATATCTCACCCCTTCTAAATGATGTTTCCCTACCATGGGAAATGGACAGGTACTCAAGATAGCGATGGAAGTTTGAAGTGATTTTATGAAGTCTTTAGTTACTGTTAGTTCGAGTTGGGTCTTGCTCCGATACGTAGCACTCGGGGGGATGAACGATTGTCTTTTAATTGTTGTTATAACTATAAGTTGTTAACTTTTATGTGGAATTTATGAAGTAATATGATGTTGGTGAAGTTGTTTTAGTTTAATAAAAATATCATGCGAAGTGAAGTTGAATAATTGATATTATTATTAATAAAAGTTGTTTTATTTTTTTAAAAGAGTAAACAGGTTTTATCGGTTCATCCGAGTTATGTGCTATGTATCTATGATATATGTGATTAAGTTATTTGTTGTTTTACGTTGAATGTGACATCCCAATTGTATGTTGAATTTCCGCACTCTGATTTTATTAAATATTCGTTGGGTAGATTTGGGGTGTTACAGTATGTATCAGTTGTTATGTATAATATCATGTGTATTTATAACATAGTTTATCAATTGAATCTTATTTCTATTGTTTGACATTATTTATCTGTTGAATCTTATTTTTATTATTTTGGCATATGATATAGCAATTTTCATATCCATAATGACACAAAATGTTTGGCATATCATTTTTTGCCATGGACATAAACACGTTTGGATATGGAGTCTTTTCTCATAAATTGGATTCATTGACAAGGTAAAGCACATGTTTGTAGACTGCATTGTACCTAAATATCCTATAATATTCTAGAATATAATCATCAACTTAAAAATTCCTACTCTTTATAGCTGGCATTGCATGGGCACATGGAAGTCCTGTGAGATCCCATCTTCTGCAGGAGCACGAGTAATCCTTCAAGTTCACAGTGAATGTTTCAGCTGAGTTTTCTGCGTACCTTACTTCAAACACGTGCTCATCTGACATTCTACAATAACAACCAATGTTATAAATAACAGTTACAACCAAAGATATACAATAACAACCAATTATATAAATAAAATGTGTTTCATACCTAACAAGCCATAAGTTTTTAAACAACTTGTTACATCAATCTTCTTTCTAATGTTCGGCAAAATATCACTTCCAGATACATTTTAGAACCTCATTCTATTTTTTGCCCATCTTTCCATTATGTGAGTTCTGATCTACTCAAGCATTATGACTAGTGGTTTAGCTATTGAGTCAAGATAACAAAATTAAAAGTCTCTGACATGTTATTGAACACAACATCACACTTGTTGGTTGTCTTAAAATATGATCTACTCCGAAATCTTGGTGGGGTCTTCATCATATGGAAAAGTGCCTATTCACTGATCAATCTCATTCCCTTCATATTTCTTTCCCAAGCTTGTGAGTATGTAGACTTTGCATCCTTCCAGATAATTTTCTTAAACATCTTTCCAGGATACCTCTTCCTAAAATTGTTATAAAAATGCCTAACATAAAACCTTTGTTCAACATTGTGCAACAACTCATCCATTGTAGGTAAAAGTACCTATAAAAACATTATTTGTAACAGTCTATATATTAACAAGTTTATATACCAAGATAAAACAATGTAATGCTAAGAGTTTATATATCAAGTTAATGTACCTTTTGTTGGTCTGAAATGAAAGTATATGAGAGACATTCAGTTACACCTCCTAGGTCATTAATCAAGATCTCCAAAAACCATGTCCAGTTATCCTTATTTTCACCTTCCACAACTGTAAATGCTATTAGAAACATCTGATCATTAGGACTCTTTCCTATAGCTTCTAGAATTTGTCCTCCACAAAGCCCCTTCAAAAAACAACCATCTATACCTACGTCATGTTTACATAATTTAAATCTCTCTTTGCATGCCGTATAGCATATGTAAAGCCTTCTAAAAAATGCTCTTTGATCCTCAATACCTTCTGGAATAAGTTAAACATTCATCTTAACTAATAACCTTGGATTAACTATTAGTAGTTCATGATAATAATCATATATCCTAGTGTAATCCCCTAAGAAACAACCATCAACCCTATCCCTAGTAGCCACTCTTGCTTTGATTGCTTTGGTCTTGTTTACTCCTACATTCCACTTCCTCAATGGCTTTTCTTTTATATCCTTGACATTCATCCTAGGATTGTTTTTCAATGCAATCTGAATTCTCCTGCCCAACCGCTATGCACCTAACATCTTCACATTATACTCCCTACTACAATTATGTTTGTCAATTACCTTCCTTACTTTCCAAGATTCCTCATTTTGTAACTTGGAAAAATACACCTCCCACTCACAACCAGCCTTACATCTCACCCTCACCCCTTTTCTTGTTATTTTTTCCTGAACTTTAGGTCTCTACCATTATGAACAACACATGAAGCTATTGCATCCTTAATGTCATTATTTGAAGTAAAATACATTCCTACCTCCCATTTGTAGATGGACGTATCTTTGGGTGCTTTAAAAATTGGGCACTTCTTCATTTTAACTCCACTACTGTCATCACTGTCACAACCGCTTTAAAGATTCTCACTGTGATTATCACCCCCTTAGCCTTTCCATCACTTTCACATAGAAGGAGATCAACAAGCTCATTTTCATCCATCTCATCATACCCATCAGATTCATCTTCAAAGGTTATTTCAAAAGAACTATCATATTGGTAGCTCTCATCCTCATTGTAATCAGAACTGTATTCATCATGCACCTCACCAATATTGTATGCTTCCATTCCAACATTTGTTGATTCCACTTCAACATTGTTTGATTCCACACCAGCATTGTCAGCTCCAACCCCAACATTAGCATAATTCAATCCAGCATTGTCACCTTTCACCCCAAAACTAGCATCCTTGAATCCAACATTGTCACCTCCACCCAAACATTAGCATCCTTGAATCCAACATTGTCACCTTCCACCCAAACATTAGCATCATTCAATCCAGCACCACCTTCTTCTAAAAAAAACACTCACACTATTTAATCCAGCATTGTCACCTTCCACCCTAACATTATCATTATTCACTCCAACATTGTCACCTTCATCCCTAGAGGTGTGCATGGTTGGTTATTTTTAGAAACCAAACCATAACCATTTTTAAACCATTTAAATGGTTTGGATTTATAACCATAACCACATTTTAATCAAAACTGGTTATAAATTTGGTTAAGATTATATAACCGTTTTTTTTTTTTAAATCTAGTTTTAAAAATATTTTTTATTTTGAAAATTAAAAATTTTATAATTAAATTAAAATATTTGGATTAATTTTGGATGATAACCAGATTATAACCGAATCCAAAAATAATTTAACCGGTTAATAACCATTTAATTATATTCGGATTATATGGATGGATAACCAAACTACTAATGACTAAACCGGTTAATAGCCATTTTGTTATATCCAGATATTTAAAACGGATTTGGATTTGGTTATGGATTTTGGCCTCACAACCAGATATTTTGCACACCCCTATTCATCCCCAACATTAACACTATTCAACTTATCCATAATGTGATCATGCAGCTTGTTAAGCAGCTCTTCCACTTTATCTACTTTGTTGTCAAGCGTCTCATCAACATTATCCACAGGACCATCAAAATAATTAGGCTGAGATAAATTGTGTTAAATGTAAATATCAACACTTTGGTGCACATTGTAGAGGTATGCAATTTCTAGAGCATATTTGATATCAACTAGGACATTCATCCTAAATCGTGGGTCATTGTAATACATTTTCTTAGCATTGTCCCTATAACCTAACTCTTTCAATACACCAACTAACTCAAAATAACTCCACTTATCAACATCTACAGTCAATTGAGCTACCAAGCCTCCTTGATACACACTAAGTTCAAGATCAACAAATGCACTACTGTGGTGAACTGTGAGCTTCAGAAATTTGTCAATTAGCCATATTCAAGTAGTAATCGTCACCTAACACAGTACCAGAACAAATATTCAAAGCCATAAGTCTACCAAAACCATGAATCTACACAAGGCCCTAAATTTACCAAATACCTAAATCTACATCAAGCCTTAATCCAGTTACGAAAACATGTAGATAATACTTACCTGGAATCAAAACTCGATATTTATTCGTCCCTACAAATGCAGATTAAGGCCTTCGCAAGCACTTTCCTTGAGACCGCCTTTACAGCCGCTTTAATAATCGTCTCTTCGTGTTCGTGTACGAGACTTCAGAAAATGTAATTTTCTTCGTTTCGTTTTGCCTAAGATTGTCCCATCCGTTCATGTCATTTGCCATCTAGGCTCCATATATCCACTCAGCAAATCAAGTGCCACTTAGAACCTATTTATAACTCCATAAATATTTGATGAAATGACAAAATGATTGATACACATACTCCCTATCAATATTTTTGTCTATTTTATCACAATTGTCTGTACTCAATCTCAATAAAATCAGTAACCAATTTTTATTTTGTACTTCAAAATTTAAATATATTAGATTGTCTTCATGTAACATGTGACAATCAAACACATTATTTAAATCTCCTTTGTTAACTCTGATAAATACTTTTTAAAAATATATACGTTTCAAATTTTGACACCAAATTACTGATTTATTCAATTTTTTTGTTGGTAAAATGAGGAAAATTATTTTTTTTCAAAAATAAATTTCAGTTTTAAATTTCTAAACAGAAGGCATATAAATGATTTTCCCGGTTCGTCAATTAGGAGCATAGCATGTATCGTTCCCCACAGTTTTCCTTTTCATTTTCATTTTGAAAAAACGAAGTCCAAAATTCAAACCCTAGACAGCACCTCCAACTACAGTTGCATTTACTGATTAGCAGCGAAAACAATACTGATACAGAATTTGAAAACTCACACAAACAAACACACCAATCAACTAAGCATTTTCCCATTCTGTCATTTCATCAAACAGATAGTAGGCAAAGTGCATTCACTCCTCGAGATTTGAGAACCAATGGCTGGGATGTTGAAACAGCCAGGTCCCTTTGCAATAACCCCACACAAAGTATCCCTCTGCATACTCTTCAAGATCTACGCTCCTCCATCTCAAACTTCAGTTCCCTTCCCTTTCACTTCCGTCTCACAACACAATCGTCTCGGTCTCTTCCTCTTAGCTCTCACCAAGGTACTACCATTCTCATCTTCACATTCATCACTATTATTGATTCTATTGTATTATACGCTTGTAACTCTTCTGTGAATTTCACAGTCATGTGATGATATTGTGGAGCCGAAATTGGATGAACTCATTAATCAACTGAGATTGATAAGCCAAGACTGGGAAGCGTCTTGGCTTATTGATCAGTTGATAGGTAGACTCTCGTCTATCTCGTCGCCTGATGATTTGTTTAACTTCTTTACCGATATACGAGGTTAGTTTATCCTCATTATTCATTCCTTTCACTTTCTATTTTAACTCAATGTAGTTGGTTATTTTTGTGTTTATTGACATGGAAATGTCGTTGTGTAGGAATACTTGGAGGTCCTGATTCAGGTGCTATTGAAGATGACCAAGTTATTTTGGATGCGAATAGTAATTTGGGGTTATTTCTTCGCCGATGTATACTTGCTTTTAATTTGCTACCGTTTGAGGTATGATGTTTTGCTTCATTCCTCTCATGACTTGAATATTTATATGATTGTATTATAGGAATTAGTGACATATGGGAGAAGGTGCGACACTGGGCTTAGTTAGTGCTTTATCTTCATTTTGTTCTCATGGTTCTGTTATTTTGCTCTCTCTTTTTTTATCTATCTACTACATTTTATATTTTGAGCATTTTGTCAGTTTCACTCTGTTCTCATGGTTTGGTTGTTTTGCTCCTATTTTCTTCACTAGTTCCCTTTGGTTTGAGCATGTTTGAGGCACCGCATGCTACTGTATTTCTTGGGTTTGGTTTGCCTCCTCAAACCTCCATCCATCATTAATAACACTTCCCATCAAAGAAAATATCTCTCTCATACGCCCGGTTTAAATTTTACACATTTTACTTTTATTCTTATTCTCCCGGTAACGATTTATTTGAATGTCCAGGGTGCATGCCATCTCTTAACAAACATAGGGATCTATTGTAAAGATGAATTCTCAAGTTGTCATCCGTATGAAGACACTGGTTTAGATGATTCTAGTAGTAATCTTGAGACGTATTCAGAATATGAGAATATGGACTTGGAGAATTTTGTCTATGAAAAGGTTTCGGAAGAAATTGAAGCAAGAAAGGAAGCCAGTGAAAGAGTTCCATTTCATCTTCATACACCCAATGCACTTTTGAGTTTAGTAGATGGTATAAGTATCAAATCAGTGGGATCCTTTTTTAGCGTTTTATGTAATTCTGAAAGTACTAAAGAGTTATGAAGATCGTAACTTTTTCAATTAACAAAATCCCACTTTCTGCTCTGACTCTTATTTACCTAACTTCACTCTTGGTTTTCTGTATTTATGCCTTTGCTTTTAATCTTGCTGATTGACACAATGGTGAAACTCACATGCAGATATTGATGTGCTTGCCGATTCTGTATCCAAACAGAGTGGTAAAGTAAGAGGAGCTAGTTCTTATGAAGATCCTCAAAGTAGCATGGTACAGGATGTTGATCCCAGTAGTGCAGTGTTTTTGCGCACAAACTGGCAGATACAGGGTTACTTGCACGAACAAGCTGATATCATTGAAAAGTATGCAACTTTAAGTCCTGAAACTTAGATGAATTTTTTTAACATAATTTTAACTGTATTGTTTGTATATATTTATATTATCTTTCAAATTTGATTCATTTTGCAGAAATGGTAGTGCTGTTTCTTTGAATGGCTTTGAAGTTATCCTACGCCAGCTACAAAAGTTGGCACCTGAACTACATCGTGTAAGTTTAGGGGGTGGTTATTTTTTAAAACTGCACCTGTTTTTCATTTCTAGATTGCCCTGAAGTTTGCTGCTTGAATTTCACTTCTATGCAGGTTCACTTTTTGAGCTATTTGAACAGTCTTTCTCACGATGATTATATCGCTGCTTTGGAAAATCTTCATTGCTATTTTGATTACAGGTAATTGAACTGTTGTTTTTTTTTTTTTTTTTTTTTTTTTTTGCAAATTCAATTATGAATTCTTAGTGGGAAACATCTTCTGATGAACTTTCAGTCAGTCGGTATATGTTCCCAGACTTTCCTGACCATAATTCACCGTTGATACTATGTCTGTAAAATTGTTGATTCCTAGTAATATACTGGAAACTCATAAATATAAAGAAAGGTCTTGAGTTAGTAAAGAAACAATACAGATAAGTTATCTAAAAAATGAGTTGTTGCCTAAGAAGTACCTCCTGTTAAAAGAATTCTATTTCTTTGTTGTCTTCCACGTGATTACTTAGGCTGCTCCACCTTATAAATACTTCCAGTCCCAGTTTCATAATTTCATTGATATTGTTGATTGTCAAAATTTAGTATCACTACAGAATGATGCAAGTTTAAAGTTTTCCCCATATGGTCATTTTTAGTCGTTGTATTTTCCTGGGAATTATAGGACTTTAATGCTATACCTCTTCTCATGTACACATACCAATTGTTGAGTGACTTAATAGTCAATAAAAAGTGCTTAGATACCACGCTGATTAGGTGTATGTATGGCCAAAGTAGTCCTTAAAAAAAGCCCGGGAAATCCTCACCTGTTGAACAAATTCTGGGGTTGAATTAGGCCCAAATTCTAATACGACATTGGAGCGTATCCTAAATCTTATACTGGACACCCCCGATATCCGTTCCTGCAATCTTCACAATTTAGATGTCCAGCTCTAGACATGAGTGGGCCCCGTTAAGATCCCACATAAATTTTCTACATGGCCAGAGTAGTCATTGCAAAGGCTTGGGCAGAAGAAGTCTTCATCTATTGAGTTAGCTTTCACGCTCGTGTTAAGCCAAGATTATAATAAAAGGGATAAGTGTAACCATTTTGAACTGAACTTGTCTGTTTGTTGGACAAAAGTGCAGGGAATGAAGGATTTGATTTTGTTCCTCCGGCTGGTGGTATCAGCTTTGGAAGATATGAAATTGCTTTATTATGTTTGGGGATGATGCATTTTCACTTTGGACATCCAAAGCTGGCTCTAGAGGTGAATTCTTTTAACATTTTGATTTTGATACGTGCTACATGTTTCTACCTTTCTTAGACCTCACGGGTTCATATCATTTATACTATGTTGTCCACAGATAGTTATCGGGACATTGTTCCTCTCTCTATGTTATTTCCGTGCATTACTTACGTTGTTTGGTTATGTTTAGGTTTTGACTGAAGCAGTTCGAATATCTCAGCAGGTAATAATCTTATAAAAATAAAGTTTGTTTATTCATTAAAATTGCAGACTTGTGTTCAAAAAGTGGCACAAAACTAAGGTAACAGCAAGCTCTGCCTTACAGTATATGTACTATACCACCAACCACAGATGCATGGAAAAATAAATCTTAGCAAGTGTGGCCATTTAAACTCAAATGTGTCTTCCCCTTACATTAGTTATGTGTGGTGCTGTGAATACTGACACTTTTCATTTATGCAGCACAGTAATGATACCTGTCTTGCATATACTTTAGCAGCTATTTCAAATTTGCTGTTTGAAAATGGCATCTCAAGTACTGCTGGGATACTAGGGTCATCATATTCACCATTTACTAGTATGGGTATTTCTCTTTCTGTTCAGCAACAATTGTTTGTTCTCTTGAGAGGTTCTTTGAAGAGAGCAGAACATTTAAAGTTAAAACGGTTGTTGGCTTCAAATCATTTGGCAATGGCGAAGTTTGATTTAACGGTAATGTGATTTTCTGACCATTTTAAACTATTTTGTTACACAGTTAATACATTTTTTTTATATGAAAGTGGTCATTTAGCATATTTTTGAATTTGTCCCCTAAATGATAAAGTGAAATCATTAATGTCTTGTCAAATTGTCAGTATAAGAATATTAGCTTGTTAGTATCTTAACATATTCAATCCTTAAGTATATTGCTCCCTCCGTTTCAAAATGAGTGTCACTTAGCAAAAAAAAAAGTTTCCAAATGAATGTCATTCTCAATGTGAACATTAATTTTTTTCTTTGATAGATACATGGTCTTGGATAGAGCATTATAGTGGAATCTGATCCATGTAGCCAACCCCACCCAGTGGGATAGGACTTGGTTGTTGTTGCTGACTGTTGTTGTAATTGTACCATCTAATTAATACTATATACACTACTTTCAAAATATTATATTCCACTTTTCTTCTAGAATAGTGAAAAACACATCAATAGTTACTTAGACTACTTTAGGAAAATTACTATTATCTTTCTTTTATTTATTGCATGCTTTAAAACGCGTTTACAACCTTAAACGTCTTAATGTAATTCTTTTTGAAACGGAGGGAGTAGGTTTTTAGCAGAAAAATATGAGACATACAAAATTGTGCAAATTATAGATAGAGCTAATCTTTGGAACTATGGGATAGAGTTATTGAGGGTAGATTTAGATGAGACATGTGTATCAGCGAATTGTTTTGGTTTTATGCCAACCATTGTGAAGTGTGAACTGAATTAAATAATTTTACATCATAGTAGTATCTTCTCTGCAGCATGTTCAAAGGCCCATGTTATCATTTGGTCCAAAATCTTCCATGAAGCTCAGTACTTGCCCAGTTAACGTTTCCAAGGTAGTATAATTCTGTCATTATTCTTGGCTGGTGACTGTTTGAGAGCTTGAGACATGGATTAATTACTTTATGCATTTTTTCCTTACATATTTGGCAGGAACTCAGGTTGAGTTCTCATCTGATTAGTGATTTTAGCTCGGAGAGTTCTGCAATGACAATTGATGGCGCCTTTAGTACAACTTGGCTCAGGGATTTACAAAAGCCAACAGGTTCTCTAGTTTTCTGTCAAGATTCTGGATCTGGCAGCAGTTCCAACGTTCCCCAGTTCTGTGCCCAGCCAACCTCAATTCCTGGATCTGTTTTGCAAGTATTGGGTTCATCTTATATACTACGGGCAACGGCATGGGAGTTATATGGAAGGTAAAGTTGCTATCTGTGTTGTAGATACTCATGATTATATGAATTAAGGTTCTTTCACTAAATTATTATTCTCTTTTTCTTGAAACTGCCTGTTAACAAAATATAATATAGTTGATCAGCGTTTAAATTGATTTAACTATGAATTACAATTCAAAGAAAAAAAAATCCTGCGTTAGAATGATGGCATTGTTTTCTTAGAAGTATTTGGTACCAACTACTTAGAACTCATTCTATTTGCAAGTTAGATTATAATTCTTGACTTATTAGCAGCATCCTGTATAGGTCACACCAATTGTTGGGCAAAAGCAAAAAGATGAGCAGAGCACCAAATCACAACAATTTAATCTAAGATTGTAAATGAGCCAGTAATAGGACCAAAATTCTGAAATAAATTTGTATAGAAAAAAACTAATATATTGGGGAAAACGATATCATAGAGAGTGAGAGACAGAGAGATTGATAAACTTCCTACTGGTTTTATGCCAACATTTATTTTAGAGGGAGTACCAGAGCGCGAATGAATGCTGAAGGTGAACACCAGTTTCTCCAATCAAACTTCTGAATTAAACTAACGAAATAAATTAAATATCCTCTTTATTAAAGCATAAGATACTTTGATAGGGAGAAAGAGAGGTTAAGAATATGCACTTTGTGTGTGTGCAGACCAATATACATGTAATGTTATATACTTATATCCCATGATTAAACAGTTTAGTAGGTGGTTTGGCTTTACAAACATGCATACAGAACCCAATTTTCACAATGTTTTCTTTATCTGGATTTAATCTAATGAATATAGTTTTCAAACTCATGAAGATAAATTATATCATAATCATTTTGACCAATATTCTTGAAGCCTTGATTTTGTTGCATCAGTCTTTTGGTTATAAATAAAATCGAGGAAAATGCTTGTTATTCTATCAGTTTATACAAGGTTGTTTTGTTCTTAGATTTTTCATCATTCTGAGGTGATGAAAGATATTAAATTGTTGGATATGCACGCATAATGCTTTTTTTCTTCATAATTTTATATTGTCTTGGAAGCTTGCTGTGTGTATCTCATCATCTGATTGTCTTTTCCTTTCTTTTTTTGGAACTGTCATTAGCTCTCCCATGTCTCGCATAAATGCGATAGTTCACGCAACTTGCTTTGCCGATGCATCAAGGTAGCTACTTATCTGAATGTACCACAGATTACAAAGATCATATTTCAAGTTGCTAATTCTGTATCACCTTTGTTTATTAAAAAACAGCTACTGAATAACCATTTTTCCTCTTTAATGCTTTTATCCCTATATATTTTTTTAAAAAATAATTATAAACTCTCATTTTTTTGCCTCAGTCTCTATATTAATAAAAAAAGATTTCTAGTCCTCAAATGGACTAAGGCCAACTATTTTCTACCAACTGTTTTTTTACTAAAAATGTTTTTATTTTTAAATAAGGACTAATTTAAAAAAATGTTTTTAGGGATTAAACCTATATTTAAGCCTACTTTTATGCTTGCTTTAACTTTATTCATGGTTACCCCAGCTCATCAGATGCAGCATTAGCATATGTAAAGCTCATTCAACATTTAGCAGTCTTTAAAGGATATAAAGGTTAGATCGGTTGCATTAAATAGAATAAACTCCTGCCCTTGTATTGTATATATGTGTATGTGTTTTTTTTCTTCTAAAACTTAATTGTTTTACTCTGTTTTGTGCCATTTTTAGTGCTTTGTAAATCAATAAGTTAGTTGTTTATGAATAAATTAATGGTAATTGTTTGTAATGCAAATTGCCTTTTGTAAACACGGAGTGGTTTTTTCTCTCTTTTGTTGTGAGTGTTGAGAGCAGATTAAAGGACAAAAGCCCTATCAATTACACAGCACACGTCCTTCTCTTGCTCCTTATTGTTCTTTTGTTTTCATTCTGTGTTCAGAGGCGTTTTCTGCCCTTAAAATAGCAGAAGAGAAGTTTCTATCTGTCTCAAAATCACAAATCTTACTGCTAAAGCTGCAGTTGCTTCACGAGCACGCTTTACACGGGTATGTAGTATAGGTCAAAAGTTGTGTTCATATTTTTACATACTGTAACCAGATGCGATTTCAGCATTGTTAATAACTTAATTGAGAATTATGTAGTGGACGTTTAAAGTTGGCCCAGAAACTGTGCGATGAACTTGGTGTTTTGGCGTCACCTGTTACTGGTGTAGATATGGAGATAAAGACAGAAGCAAGCCTTCGCCATGCCCGTACATTGCTTGCAGCAAAGCAATTCCGAGAGGTTCCCCCTCCCCCTCTGTCTGCACTAAAGATTAGTATAACACATGTAAAATCAATCATATTTTACTCGTATACAAGAACAGAAAATTATTGTTTTATTTAATTTTCGTGTAATTATTTTCTTTTTCAGGCTGCTTCAGTGGCACACTCCCTCTTTTGCATGTGTTACAAATACAATCTGCAAGTTGAAAATGCTTCAGTTCTTCTTTTGCTTGCTGAGATTCACAAGGTATGCGATCACATCAGTCTGATACACTACGCAGTTCATGTAGTTGAGATCAAGCTATTTTATCTTGTTTGATCTCTTTTCGAGCAATTTTCTATTTAATCAAAATTTGTTGATGGGTTACAAATTACTACGGGGTGACATCCCCTCTCCAATTCATCACACCAATCAAATAGTTGTTATGTGTTACACAAGTCCTCACAAGAGAAGGAAATGAAGCAAGAAGAATTGAAAGAAAAAAAAGAAAAATATAATATGAAAATTCAGTAAACAAAAACACATGTTCATAAAATGTCTCTTTATGCGTGTATTAAGCATTCAGCGACATCCTTCTTTTATTCAAGGAAAGATATTTCTCACGAGTTATGTGCATGTTTTTATTTCTTAGTGTTTAACTGTTTGATGATTTCTTTTCTTTTTAATGTATTATCTGTTGGCTCATCCTAAGTTAATTGATGTATACTACACTTCCAAACTACCAGCTTTCATATTCTCCACAGTTTGTTTGCTTTAAATTCCTGATTTTTATTATATTAAATTTTATCAGAAATCCGGCAATGCGGTTTTAGGGCTACCATATGCTTTAGCAAGCCTCTCGTTCTGCATATCATTTAACTTGGATCTTCTAAAAGCCTCAGCTACTCTTACTTTAGCTGAGCTATGGCTCTCTCTTGGATCAAACCATGCAACACGGGCTCTGAGCCTCATTCATGGAGTCTTTCCGATGATTCTTGGGCATGGTGGTTTGGAGCTCCGCTCACGAGCCTATATTGTTGAAGCAAAATGCTATCTATTCGATACAAATTTTAATGGTATGTTGGTGAAGGTGTAAAGGCCCTATTCTCTTCTTTTCCCCCCACACGTCGGACCTTCAACTAAATCTCCTTTTGCTCATTTGAATTGTTATTTCAGTCTTTGAAGATTACAATCTTGTGATAGATTCATTAAGACAAGCTTCTGAAGAACTCCAACTTTTAGAGGTAAGCAGACTTTATGCATTTTAATCTTTTGGTTATTGCTTCTTCACTTGACAATTTTTTTTTATATATTTAAAATAAAATAAATGATGCTATTATTCTTGCCTGGAAAATTCTATGTGCTACTACTTGCCTTCATTATTGTCTGTCAAAATTATATCTCGAGTGCCCTGCAGTTTCATGAATTGGCAGCTGAAGCCTTCTACCTGATGGCCATGGTCTACGACAAAGTTGAGAAATTAGTGGAAAGGGAAGAGGCTGCAACTTCATTTCAGAAACATATATTGGCTCTCAACAATCCTCAAGATCACGATGATCCTCTTGTTAGTATATATTGAATGTTCGGTCTACCCGGTTTTGTTTTATGATAGTCTGCTTATCAAATTATATACAATGCTGATCTTGGTGCCACCATGTCATGTAATTATCATGAGTTGTTTATAGCGTTAGCCATTTTGTTTTTATTGAGTCTGATTGTCAAATTTGCCAAAATTCATGATGCCATTGACCCCTTGAATATTTCTTGGCTTGCCACACCATACTGATCTTGGTACACTATGTTTGAGTCTTGGTCTACCATCATTTCTCACTTGTAGGAGAAAAAGATTGAAAACGGATGGTCTCCTGCTCATCTTGCTCTGATTTTAGCTGTTCATTTATTAATTAATATGTTGAATGTATTTATCAGATCAAAATGTGTATGAGATTGAACAAGAATATTCACTCACTAGAGAGTAGAGACGATCCAGAACCTTGGAGATGAAGAAGTAAATAGAAAATACCAATTGATAAATATTTTTGGATTTTAAAATTTTGAAAATGAAGCAAATTTTGTTTTCACCGTCAAGGGCCGTTGATAAAATTTAGAGTGAGTAGTTTTTCTTTTTTAAATTGAATATTTTAGGTCTTTCACTTATTATGTTTATTATAGTTTTGGTTTCAATGAAATTATAAGTATTTAAAATAGTGATTTATGATCCTAAAATTAGTGATTTAAGACTCCAATTTTGAACGTTAAGAGAATATACCATTTCGGACAAAAATTTAGATTTATTTTGTTAAAAACAAAAATAATATGATGTTAAGGGAATGTCTTAATCCACCCTATATGATGTGGAAAAGAGCCCTTTGTAAAATCGAACATGCCAAATATATTTTCGGACGCCCTGATGTATCCTCACGAGAAACTTGGAAAATGATAAACAAAAACAAGAGAAATGACATGTTGGTTATTACCTTTAGAAAATAATGATTCCCTATGCACACATGAAAATTAAACCATTAGATCACAGCGAGAGATGTCTGAACAATAATAAGCAAAAAGCTGTATTTAAAAATGGGGTTAAAGGGAAAGAGGTGACGGGAGAGTCTTTGAAGTTTAGAGACAACAAAAGCAAGAAGATGGGGAAAATTCTCGACAACAAAACCAAAAAGATGGGGAAAATTCTCTTGAGTATCTGTATATTCTTTTTAAACTACCACACGATCACTATCGAAAGAAATGGGGAAACGTATCCACAATATCAACAACCATGATTGAACCTCAGGTTGCTCAATTACTCTAGCACTTTAAAGGGGTCACTTTTATCATGAGACCTAAGACCGTTTGTCGAGTTTGACCTACTAACCATTGCGGTAATAAGACAAACATTTATTGCGCGTATTCTTAAGGCTACATGCTCCCACTCACTAGACTTCTCCTCTTTTGCGAACCAAAAGCTAGCTCGAAAAAATCACAATGACAATAGAAGATGGTATGACAAATATTAATCCTTGCTTCACCAAGTATCAATAAGAACTTGAGAAGGAACTGTGTCGGGCCTAATAGAGGCCCATAGAGTAAGACCTAATCTAGAATATCCATGTAGTAGACAAGAGAACATGTGGAACTTCGCCAAAAGTTGGACACCTGATTCTGGCTGCTAGTGCATCGTCTCTCGTTTGATCTGATCAGACAATTTTCTACTTTTTATGTCAGGTTAAACATAATTTTTTTAACAAATCTACCATATATAAATCCAACGGCACGCTATTTCAAATATCATCTCGCTCTCATTCTCAAACATATAATTTTTGCATTAAAAAACTAATTTTGCAAGTAGTGGCCACTCCGCCGCACTAATTATTTTTACCGTTGCACTAAACAACTCATTACTTTGCTTTGCATTGCATGTTTGTAATTCCACCTCATAACATTATAATATAGCGACAAGGTTATCCCAATTTTCTTTTTGGTGATTGTATTTTTAATCTTATCTTATATTATCATCTATGTATCTATCTATTACTTAAAATATTTGATTCGACAACGTGTCAAATAAACTTTTGTTTTTCCTCAAGTGAAAGCCAAAGGATGAAGCCAAGGCTGGCGTGTTTGTCTGCTGAAGTCCATCCAAATGAACATGGAATTTTGTTTTTCACTATGTTCGATGCAACACTGCTCGTTCACTCGATCTAACGTTTTCACATTTTTCTATTTTAACGTGATAGATATTGATTTCTACCTTCCCATTTCTAATAGAAAAAGTGTTTAACTAAAATGGATTGAAAGTTTTCAAGTTCCTTATAGTTATGTCCAAATCTAAATGTATCCATAAAAATCATATTATGAATTGTGCACGACTAGGGCTATATTTGGTCCATAGAATCCGAGAACCGTACCGGTAGAACCGGTCCATTGGACCGGCCGAAACAATACTCGGTTCGGAAATTGATAATTTTTTTATCCGATACCAAAAATAGATATTATATTGAATATTTATTGGATACTTTTGTCGGATATCCGAAGTAACGGTCTGGTTTCGGTCTAAAAAATTGATCCATCACTGTTTCGGTCCGGTCCGAATTTACCCGATTACTATTTTAGTCCGATTTTCTGGATAAGTTTTTAACTCAATGAAAATGCTTCCTTTCATATTTTGAAACAAATGGAACAATTAGTGTTTCAAAAAGATTAAAGAAGGAGAGAGGAAATAAAAATCCCCAAAAGAAAATATTACATGAATTTGCTGTTATAAACTTTTAATTATGAAAATTGTATTTTGAAATTACAACAACATTTCTATTTATAGGCAACTAAGTCCAAGTTCAAAACATACACTTCAGTATAAAACACATGGAGTACAAATTACTTTTCAACTTAACAACTATATAATGTAATTGTTTGTAAAATTATCATGCATAATGATAAGAATGCATTTATAAAATAACAAAAATATTAATAAAAAATAAATTATATTATATCAATAGTATGAATCTTAACATAAAATTCTGTGAATTGATTAATGATGGTTAGATTCCATTTTAACAAAAATTCATAATGTTTTTTTTAGGAGGAGGGATATACTTACTCGAAGAGTAAGTTATCATAACTTACTCTACATCTTGACAATTAATATTTTTCAATTCAATGGTTAAAAATAATAGGTTAAATTACCTCCAGGGTCCTTTAAGTTATTTAATTGTAACAAGTTAATTCTTTATGTTTTTTTCGCTACATGTAGGTCCTTTATGTTAACAAACGCCTGCACCGTTGACCTTCTTCCCAAACTCCTTTTCAAAAAAGCTGAAGTGACACTAATGGTACTGATATGCCACTTAATATAGGTCAGAGATCATCATTGGATCATGTAATAAAATTTTCAAAATTTTTTAGTGCATAAAAATATTTTTAAACTAATTAAAATACACGCAAAGGAAGAAATTAAAGAAAAATAGTAAAACAGAAAATAATTTTTTTATAAAATTACAGAAAGTGTAAAATGAGAAGAAATATTTTTAGGAATTTTCTCATAATTTTTGGACCAAAAATGAATTTAATATGAATTTTAGAAGTTAAAATAAAATTAATAGAACAAAATAAAGTAGAAAAAAGGTCAAGGGTGAAGACGTTAGTTAATATAAAGGACCCACATGTAGCAGAAAAAACATAAAGGACTGACTTGTTACAATTAAATAACTTAAAGGACCCTGTAGGTAATTTAGCCAATTAAATATGTAATGATTGGCTGTTACTTTTGAAGAACAATGTAATGACTTTTTCGAAGCTGGTCAGGAGAAGCCTCAATATATCTATGATTTTTTTTATGAATTAAGAATTGCTTGCTTCTAATATAGCTCGACTGCCTCTTTTATAGTGCTTGTCTAATGATGATATTTATGTCGTATTCATAAGTCTTGATTGTCCATGTTTCTTTGTCGCATGTAATGTCTTAAAGGGCATTGAGACTAGGGGTGGCAAAACGGGCCGCCCGCCGCCCGCCCCGTCTTATGCCCGTCAAAAAAAGAGCGGGGCGAACATGCCCGCCAAGTAAAATGGGCATAAAAGTCATGCCCTCCCCGCCAAGATGGCGGGTTGGCGGGCAGCGGGCTTACCCGCCTATTTTTATTTATACTTTTTTAATAGATTAATAGCCTTTTTTTTACCTATTAATTAAACTTTTCACTTATTTTTTAAAACAATTTTTTAACATTTACTCAAAAAAATATTACATATATTTATAAATAAATGTATAAAATAAACCATCAAGAATTACAATTACTAGAATTAACTAAAAAAATAGTGAGTTTGGGAGGAGGAGCGGACTTTGGGGAGCAGCGGGCTTTGGCGGGGCGGGTATGGCGGGCGGCGGGTTTTGGCGGGGCGGGCTTTGGCGAACGGCGAGCCTAAAATCTCAACCCAACCCGCCATTTTTTGGCGGGTGCGCGGGCGGCTTGACGGACTCCGGTCCGTTTTGCCACCCCTAATTGAGACTACTTAACAAGATGTCACTCATCTTTCGTGGGCGGTTTGATGGACAACAAGGACCAAGATGATTTGCTAATACGAATCGGAATGTCAAACAAATTTGAGATATACATCTCGGATATATATAAGTGTCTCAAGTGTGAGGTCTGACGGGTGCGAGACACTTAAGTGTTTGACGTTCTTGAACTTCTGTCTGAAGTATACTTCTTGAATGTATAGTTTATGGAAATTTATACAATTAATGATTGAAAAAAATGAATGAAATAAATAAAAAATTTAGTTTTTTTTGGTTAAAATATCTTGTTCATGGTTAAAATATATGATAAAGACAACTAATCATTAAAAAATCTATTGATCTTTCTTGTAAAATTTTGTTCGTAAAGAGTAATTCAACAGTTTAACAAAATATTGTTAGTAATAAAAAAATTCCATATTTTCTTGGAATTGGTGTGGAGAAATAGAAGAAAAGTGTATAAAAATTAAAAATTTAATTTACATACTCAATAGTGATAAAAAAAATATTCACATACTCAATAAAATTCATTAAATTAAAATACTAATTAATTTCAACAAAATTTATTAAATTAAAATATTAATGTATTAAATAAAAAATGTTATTATATTGCCACAATATAATTAAAAAAAACTAATTAATTTTCTTTTTAAGTCAAAAGAAATTATATTAATAAACTACTAGAGTGCATAAAAAATGCCTCAATGAATGATATACCATTTTTATTTATACTAATAAAAGAAATCTAGTTAGTCAAGAAAAAAAACTATAAAAACCATTGAAAGTCATTTTTTTCCACTTCAATTCATATCATCTTCTCTTGTCTCTTCCTCTATCCTCATCCATCTCCTCTCACTAACCATTTCTATCACGACACCGTTCTCCAATAATATCCCGCCACGTGTCACCTTCCCATAACTTCAAAAGTAACAACAACACTAACAAGTAACAACAGCACCAAACTCACCACAGAAACTACAACAATCATCTCCATGGGCACCGAAACAGAAACCCAAACCGGGTTCAAACTCGTTGGCTACAAAAACTTCGTCCGAACTAACCCAAAATCAGACCGGTTCAAAGTGAACCGCTTCCACCACGTCGAGTTCTGGTGCACCGACGCAACCAACACCTCCCGTCGTTTTTCATGGGGACTCGGAATGCCTATCGTCGCTAAATCCGACCTCTCCACCGGAAACTCAGTTCATGCCTCCTACCTCCTCCGCTCCGGCAACCTCAATTTCCTCTTCACCGCCGCATACTCCCCGTCCATCTCACTCTCCTCTCCCTCAACCGCTTCCATTCCCACCTTCAACGCCGCCGCGAGTTTCGCCTTCGCCGCTTCCCACGGCCTCGGCGTCCGCGCCGTTGCTGTAGAAGTCGAAGACGCTGAACTCGCCTTCAACACAAGCGTTGCTCACGGTGCTACTCCGGCGTCTCCTCCCGTCGTCCTCGACAACCGCGTGAAACTCGCTGAAGTCCGTCTCTACGGCGACGTCGTTTTGCGCTATATCAGTTACAACAACCCGAACCAAACCTCCGAACCTAATCCAGACCAGTGGTTCCTCCCTCGCTTCGAACCGGTATCAGATGAATCCTCTCACTCGTCGCTGGACTTCGGAATCCGACGACTCGACCATGCCGTCGGTAACGTGCCGGAGCTTTCCTCCGCTATCAAATACCTAAAAGAATTCACTGGTTTTCACGAATTCGCGGAGTTTACAGCCGAAGACGTGGGAACAGCCGAGAGCGGGTTGAACTCGGCCGTGCTGGCGAACAACGAGGAAACCGTGTTGCTTCCGATCAATGAACCTGTTTATGGAACGAAGAGGAAGAGTCAGATAGAGACTTATCTGGAGCATAATGAAGGTGCTGGTTTACAGCATTTGGCTTTGACATCTGAGGATATATTCAAGACTTTGAGAGAAATGAGGAAGAGGAGTGGTGTTGGTGGATTTGAGTTTATGCCTTCTCCTCCGCCGACTTATTATCGGAATCTGAAAAATCGCGTTGGAGATGTTTTGAATGATGAACAGATTAAAGAGTGTGAGGAGCTTGGGATTTTGGTTGATAAAGATGATCAGGGTACTCTGCTTCAGATTTTCACTAAGCCTGTTGGAGATAGGTATATCCTCTTTTTTCATCATATATCATATATCTCCGAATGCTACACCTATGAAAAAATGCGTGTCTGTCATTGCAATGTCGTGTTTTCTGTCTTTGCTTCACAGTATCATATCATATACATACATGCAATTTGATTATTATGATTTTATTTATTATTTCCTTGATTTGATTTCCGTATTATCATAGCAACTTAGACTTTGATGATATGGTTTGACTTGAAAAAATGTAGCTAAGACCTGATTGATGGGAGCACCTTAATTCTATTCTAGGATGAAAGCATCATCTGCCACACTTTAGTTGAACTCAAAATTATTATTATTGCAACTTAGACTATTAAAGAAGTTAAATTGTTTGTTTTTGGGTCCGGGTTCGGGTCTGGATCCTTTGCAGCAATGCAGTGAATCCGATGGTTTGGCAATAGCTAGATTGGTGTTGCATCTGAGCCGTTGCTATTAATACTTAACCTGAATTCGACAGCTTGGGAATAGCTAGATCGATGTTGCGTAAAATTTTAGATAGTTGATGTTACGCGTACAGGAACCCTCATCCTTTCTCTTATATTACAACTGATTTACCAACATAAGATGACCGGCATGGGCTACATGGCCGCCATAGTTTGCTCGATAAATTGGGCATTCCCGGCCCTAGACAAACCGTTGAGCTATGAGAATTCTTGTCACTCAAGCAAGTAGTTAAAGGTTTGAATTTTGATTCTTGTGTATGTAAAGTGGCTAGCTGAGAGGAGAAAACCATTTTAAAGCTTTCAGATTATTTGAAAAGAATATTCTCCATTGATGACGGGTGTCCTGTACTAGTGCAATACATGGAACAAAAAAAATATTGGTTCATATATTGTTGACAATTTGATTCACATCTTCCCTTACCAATAGTGGGAATTTATCCGATGTTTTCGGGTATTTGGGTAGTAATAATGCTTAGACTTGACAGTAAGGCCTTAGTGAATGGGATTGTTTATAAAATAGATTTAGCGAATATCTAATCTGAGCCGTTTGATCTCAAATTAATTGTCGAAATTGTTTACTCCATGAAACTATATGAAATAGTTAATACTGATTGTTTTCTCTTGTGTAAAATGTGCAGGCCAACCATATTCATAGAGATAATTCAGAGGGTTGGATGCATGCTGAAGGATGAGGAAGGGAAGGAATACCAAAAGGGAGGGTGTGGTGGCTTTGGCAAAGGCAACTTTTCAGAGCTTTTCAAATCCATTGAAGAATATGAGAAGACTTTGGAAAGTAGAAGAACTGCATAATTCTTGTTGTGATGATCTTGGATGATGGAAGTTTGAAGCTTTTGTTGGAACAAGATTGTTCTTATACTTATACAAATAAAAGTCAATCAATACATATAAACAGATAGATAATAAATGTTTTATATGTTACTATTTTGTTAGAAAACATACTTCAATACAATAAATATGATGTCTCTTTTATTATATGTGAACTGGTGTCAGCTAAGGTTTTTTATTTATATTTTTTTGATGAAGAAATGCAAAATAATATGCCTCTTTTTAGGCCTAAAATGCAAAAGCAAATTTTGTTATCCTTATTGAAATATTATGTTCCAAATGACAAATAATTTGAAAATTGGACTAGATGATTATTTAAGTATAACTTTCAATTTTGTGTTTCTTTTAGCTTTGAAGTTTTTTTAATAATTGTTCTTCTTGTTATGTATATGATGGATGATGGACATTGCTAGCATTTCAATTTGAACAAGACCCTATGATATTTAGTTATTTGGTAAGTGTTAATCCCATTAGGTTCTTCATTAGCCTGTGTATATCTTGGAGAAATGGGATGATGTTTAGTTATTTGGTAAATAATATTAACTTGCATATAAGGAGAAAGGAGTTTTCATGTTTGCACTAATTGTGGACTCGTATGGCCCTTGATCTCGGACAATTGTTTTGTCCATCTCTCTGTCTCAGTCATAGTTTGGGGATGTATAGTTGAGTACGATCCCACTTTTGGTTGTGGTTTAGTGTCTTTTAACAAATTATTATCTCCTTATATGTATTTGTCTTATTCGGGTTTGACCCCATGTGGTCGGTTATGTGTTATGAGATATTGTATAGTCGAGGTTGAGTAGATGTGAGAATCTTATGACGGTCCACTATCAATGTGGTCGGTAATAGACTATGAGATATTGGATAATCGAGGTTAAGTAGATGTGAGAATCTTATGACGGTCCACAATCAATCCAACATGTCGTCTATAAGAAAGAAATGTTTTAGTATCCTTGTCAAATCATGTGCAGTATGTAGTCTATTGCGTGCTATAAAAATCAATTTAATATTTGGAAGCTATGATGGTCTACATTCCTTAAGCACAAATCTTGCAAGAGAGAGGTCTTTAAACAAATGATTAAATGTTGTATTCCTCCAAACATGGGGGATAAGGTGTATAAGAATCGATGCACCCCTTTTTTCATTGAAAGGTTTCACTTGGTGATTTTGGTGATTGATGTAGAAGTGGCGTAATGGTGGTGTCCATGTGTGTTGGATCATGCCTTCATGCAAAATGACGTGTATCCGTGCGCAAAGTTTGTTCAGCTTCGCTTACTCTGACACTGTGTCATTACCTTTCATATAACTTTTGACACTTGCTACACATTATTTTTCTTGTTAAGTGTGAATCATTGTGCCTTCTTAATTTTATTAGGGATGTCCCTTTAGGATCTTTGGCGCCTATGATCAATATCTACGTGTTGAAGGAGGAAACATGCACCTGAGGGTCGTTCTTTCCATCGAACACCACTAGAGTGGCAGTTTGAAATCCTCTAAAACTAGAGTGTCTCACATTTTGCTAGACATGGGTTAAGGCTTTTCAACCTCTATTTCATCATAGAATAATTTTTCTTGTCGTTGTTGTTTCTAGATGATCTGGACGGTGATTGTATGTTTGGGTTCTCACAACACATTTCATCCATAGCATCATGCATCTTCATATGGCTTTCTAATCTCCAAATCTAACATGTGTGGCCACCATTATGAAAGAGCAACCAGGATAAAAAAAACTATTGAAAAGTATGACTCATAAATGTTATATTGGGCTCTACGGTGACCGTCAATTGTACTTGATATAAGTACAATAGTATAGATCTTGCACGTGATTTGCTACACAAGAGGTTGTATGCGAGTGATTTCTATGTAATGCGATGATTTAACCTAGCCCTTGAGGTAAATATATATAGCCCTATGTGATGTAGTGGGACGTGCATAGTCTTGAGACTATTTTCTTGTTCTTAATTAGTATGACCTCGACTCATCTTGGAGCGTAGTGGGTGATTCACCTCTAAGGAAATTTCAGGACGTGAGCCGAACATCTGTTCTAATGTTGAATCTTATTAAAGATCTCTCATGCATCTCATGTGACTATCAGAGATTGGGTTGAGATTATTGATACTATGTGAATCTGAACTACAATATTTATTATAATCCATAACCTCTCAAGCACGGGTCTATAAGAAAAAGTGATTAAAGAAAACATGGTAGTCCACTAATATAGTGTTGTAGAGGTATTAATAATCTTTTATTCTTAAAGTGACATAGGAGGGAAGATCTATTGTTTCTCATGCTAAATGTTATATTTTCATTTGGTTAAGTCATAGGACTCCTTCATTGAAATATTTTTTCATGTAAATATGTAATTCAACATTCTTTGTACTGAACTAAGAATTTACATATGTGTGTTGATTTGAGGTCTTAGTCCATTTCCTGAGAGTCATATTATTAGTAACGGTTGTCTTGTGCAAGTGCAAGATATGTTTGGGACTTTAGAGTAACACACTAACGCATTATTAGTAAGGATGTTTATGTTTGGGACTTTAGAGTAACACACTAACGCATTATTAGTAAGGATGTTTTGTTCAGAATGTTTTATGGGGATGGTGGCGTAATGGTTTATGAACAATGAATACAATAATGATGTCACTGCTTGATCAGTTAGCATTGTGAATGAAAATAAAAAAGTTCCATTGCCGGGAATCGAACCCGGGTCTCCTGGGTGAAAGCCAGATATCCTAACCGCTGGACGCCAATGGAATTGTTGTGTATCTGTTGAACATTTAACTAATTGTACTTTAATAAAGTTGCAGTATTTTCATCTTCCTAGCCAAACAGAAAAATAAGTAAATTACTTTAATAGGTACTTTACGGATTTTTGTACATATTTTTAATGAAAAGTAATTTAATCAAATAATTCATTTTACGAAAAGGATTTTCATAAAAGTTTTTTTTTTTTTAGTATCTTTAGGACATCATTAGTTATTTTTTTGTGACAATTTGTAGTAAGAGTTCTTCATCATTTTTATTTTACTTAGTAGCACGGACTCAATTAAAAATCATTAGAAAGTCTAAAAACTTCATTAGAAACTATTTAGAATTTTGAAAAGCCGAATAAGAATTTAGAAAACCCATTAAATTACTAACAATTTGTGAACTTTTAGTAAAAAAAATAATCAAAACAACTTGTGAACCCAATTACAAATTTTTTAAGTCAAAAAACTATTTACAAGTTTTTGAATTATTTAGAGACAAAGGAATAAGTAAACCCATTATTATCTCATATTGTATACAAGAAGAGATAGTATAATACTTATTTTAAAATATAAAAAAAAAAGTCCAATAGAGCAATATGTCCAATAGACACAAGTGACAAAATTAATGTTGACATTCATAAAGTCAATACAATGAACTAAAATTAAATAATCGTTATAGAAGAGCACACGCTTTTCCTTCATCATCTATGAGTACTTTGCTTAGAAAAACAAAAACAAAAAACCACTCAAGCATGCTAAAGAATAGATTATTTTAATTTGAATATCAAGTATATAAATATGTAGATACATTTACCTATGTTTCATTCACATAAAGCAAAAAGAAACTATAGAAGAATTAATATTGAGTTATAGAGCAAGATAATGAAACAAACTAACAAAGGGCTTGTTCCATTGGAAGTGGGAAAAGGGAAAGAAAAAAATATGCAAAGGATTTGGGTGAGCATCAAAGTGATTCATCATCCCAAAATTGTTAAGTTGTTAGAACAATCAGCTAAAGAGTATGGATACAAGCAGCAAGGTGCTCTTAGAATCAGATGTGATGTTGACAACTTCAAAGCCATTATAGAAGAAAGTGGTAGCATCCATTTGGAGATAGTAGATGATTTGTTTTGGTCAAGTAATTTTAATTTCTTTCTAAACAATTTCATTCTTTAGGTTTCATCTACTCTAAAAATAATGTTATTGAAGATGTTATAGATACTAAATATAATTATGTCTTTTATTACAAGTATGGCTATAGAAAAGTTCTTGAGAAAATTATATGATGGAATCTTAAGCATAAGTAAGAAGTCTTATATTACCTGGTCTAATGGTAGTAAATGGGTGGCTTAAGCTAGAAAAGATAGTCTCATAAAAGCTATTTATAATCAGTATTAGATTATTTTTTTGGTGTTTCCAGGTTCGATCCCCCGCAACTGCGATCGGGAGGGGATGAAACCACTTGAAATTAAGAAATTTCTTAATGCACCCTATGAGGTGGAAAAGAATCATAAAATATATTTTCGGATGCATCTTTTGTATAACACGCCAACGAGCAAAAATGAATTTATCCTACAGTCAAATTTAATGTTATTTCGGAGATATATCCGTAAAATAGTATCAAATAAATTATTTATTGCTCATTCCAGAGAGTTATATGGAGATGTATATCCAAATATTTAAAGCGGGAATTTTAAAAATTAGTCACCCTTGCATGTTAGATTATACCAGAGATGTACCTTCGGAAAAATCAAATGTGTTATTGCTAAAAACAGCCACCTGCATGATCATGCCTCATTTCCATTTTTTTTCTTCCAAAAACTCTTTCATTCTCAATCAAGATTTTTACTCCAAAACTTCGTTATTATGTTTCATCAAATCAAAAGGAGCAAAAGAAGTTGGAATTTTAGGTAAAGTTCATTTATTTTAACTCTAATTGCTCTCATTAATCATGTTTTGATGGTGAAAAAAGTTACGTTGTCTCCAGAAGTGTATTTCTAAATTCTTTATAAACTCATCCAGATATGCATTTTCGGAAATTGTCTATTTTGATTTTCCATCAATTTGTTTTATATTTTAGATGTTTCTTAGTATTTTAAGTTTTTGTTTTCATTAGATATGGTGCATCTCGATGTTTTTCCCAAACATATTGTTTCTCTGAATGATTCACTTGTAGTTTTGAAGGAGGTAGATGTTGGCAACTATTTTAGAAATGAACAAGAGTTTGAATTTCGTGATCACATGCTTCGATGGATTCGTACAAAGGCATCCAAAGTGGGGTTTAATGTTGTAATCGGAAGGTCCGATAATGGTTCGAATAAAAGAGGTGCATTTGTGACCATCACATGCAAAAGAAGTAGGAAATATATACCTCCTCTCCGAAAATTCAGAGAAAATATGAGCGTTCCTTTAAGTTGTGTGGTTATCGGTTGGCAAATAACAAGTGGAAATTTAATTGGTAATTAGTTGAAAGCTTGTTAAGTAAACACCTCCAAACCAAAAACGATTTTGAGGGCAGAATGGTTTTCGACCAAATCCAACGCCATCGATCTTTATAGACACCTGAATTTCTTTTAAAATCATAAGTAGATTTAAGCGTGAGCTCGCCCAAAGGAGAATTCCTCCAAATCCTTTTATCCAGACAAAGATCAATAGGAATATGGAAATTACATATTTTAACTTGGAGAGAATCGGGGATATTATGATTACTACTCGAAAAATCCCATTTATGATCAATGATGAAAGAGTTGACAAAGAGATCTTCAACAACAGTCTGGTTCCCCATGTCCAAGATCAAAGGGGAACCCCACCAATTATCATACCAAAAACTAATCAATTTGTTATTTTCTAGTATACAAGAAGAATTATCACGAATCAATGGAGTCTCATTCTTGACACAAGACCACATTGAGGAAAAAAATGTGATGCTTAATGCTTTTAGTCTTCCTCAAAACCCAACGCCTAAGAAGAATTCCTCAAGTTTGCTCCAAATTGAAAAAATCCCATCCAAGCTTTATATTGATGGTCTCATTTGGAGCAACCAACAATCTAAGGCCTAAACCACCTTCAAAGATTGGTCTGTAAATATTTTTCCAAGCCACTATGACAGATTTACTCTTGGAAGAATCACCACTCCAAATAAAGTTCCGAGCAGCTCGCTCCAAATCTCTAGCAGGAGTAACCGGCTACACATATATAGACATGGAATGATTGAGCATATCTTGAAGGATAGATTTAATGAGCTCGACTCTACTGGAAAAGGATAACAATGACCTTTTCCAAGACGCAAGCTTGTTTATGACTTTGTCGGTTATCAGTTGTATAAATTTAGCTTTAGGCCTTCCTTTAAAGATGGGCACCCCAAGATAGTTAAAAAAAATTCGACATAGTCCCTTCATAGGTATAAGATTCTGCATAATTAACAACTTGTCCAGAAGCCAAAGAGTATTCTTTGAAGACAAAGATGAAATACCTTATATTAGAAGTATTAACTTTACAAAAGATGAGAATATCGTCAGCATAGAAAATATTAAAAGGAACTTCGATTTTTTTAGGACCCATGATCAAATTGAGATAACTAGAGTTCACCAACTTCAGAATATTCCTGCTGAGAACTTCTTCATATAAGAGAAATAATAAAGGAGATAAATGGCCCCCTTGACGTACGCCTCTAGTACACTTAAATTAATTGTGAAGCAAACTGTTGACAAAAATAGAGAGCCCGGTAGAATGCAGAAAATTATTTATCAACTAATAGAAGACTGAGTTAAAACCAAACTGGTGGAGAACTTTCAGAAGAAATGGCAAACTTAATGAAGGTGGAGAAAAACACAAGAAAGGGGGGATTGAATTGTGTTCTTTATCAAATTAAAATTCCCTTTCTATAAATTCTTTTCTTTCTCTTAGTATCTCATATTTTGTATGCTTTAATGTTACGGAAGCATGTTTGAAATGGAGTTGCATAACCAATGAGTACAGTTCTGAAGACATTCCGCGTGAATGATCTCAGTTAAATGAATTGTTCAGAAAGTAAAAGACACGTTCATTTTTATCCTGGTTCACCTTCTGAATAAGGCTACCTCCAATCCACTCTTCTCAGGTGATTTGCCTCTCAATAGAGGACTTAATCCACTATATCCAATCTTGATTACAACTGCACGACAAACCGTCGTGACTAACAACCTGCACAACCAACTGTTGTGACTAACACTGCACAAGCTAACCGCTAGTGACTAACCCCTAGATGACTGAACCGTTCAGTGATCCCATCTGGATATAACGTTCATCAATCTAGTAACCTGCACAAGCCAACTGCTCGTGACTCACTGCAATGGACTGTTCAGTGATCTGATCCACAAATATAACATACATTGACTCCTGCACAGCCAATTGCTGTGACTAACTCCTACACAACCAAACTGTTGTGACTGACCCTGCACAAGCCAACTGCTTGTGACTAACCATAGATGATGAACCATTCAGTGATCCCATCAAAATATAACATTCATCAATCTTCTGGCGATTACAAGTGTGCTTCTTAGTTAAGCAGATTTTCTCCTATGTCTAAGTACATTTGTTTATGACACACTGACTGGAAGTCACTTATGGTTCCTAAACATTCTATCAAAAGTTTCCTAAGATATAACACACTTCGAGCAACAACTCTATGTGTTTTAAATTTAATTACAAGACTTAAAACATCTTGGATTTGTCTTCTGGATGAGATATATGCATGTCTGTTGGTAAGCAGAATATGAGCATCAGCTCAGAATGTTGAGTGCTTCTTCATGCTGATCTTCGTCTTCAAATATTCTTAAGCTGATTTAGAGCAACAGCTCTATTGTTGATTGCTTCTGATTTGATCTTCATTTCTTCTTCAAGCAGATTTAGAGCAACAACTCTGTTGTAGATTTCTTCTTCAAATGATCTTCGTCTTCTTCTGAAACCAGATTAATAGCACTAGCTCTTGTATTGATTGCTTATTTCAGTTTGGTCTTTTCTAGTCAGAGTAAGGAGATTAGAGCTTCAGCTCTTGAAATTAATTCCTTATTGTAAGACCATCTTCTTTTCTTCTTCATAAGCAGATATGGAGCAACAGCTTTCATGTTGATTGCTTCTTGTGCGTAGATCTTCATCTTCTTCTTGAATACTGATCATGAAGCTTGTTACAGCTAATAACACATTTAATGATCATAGGAAAACATGATACACTCTCGAGCAGCAACTCAGTGTATTCAGTTTCTCTAGTCATTCAATGTGAGCAATATATGAACTGATCAAGTATTAGTGGATTTCTTAAAACTCCATTGGAGGATATTGCATTACATGCGGGATTTCCTCTTTCACTCTTTTAGATTTTCTTCTCATAGGAATCTGATGTGTATTTCAACATAATTGATTCATCACACACTTTTTGTATGTTGCCTCTTGATGGTGCAACTTGATTAATCTTAATTTTCTTGCTCGCTCATGCTGTTCTCACTTCATTTTCTCCACTTTGCATAGGCATATTGTTTGTGTATAACAACACTATTGATTCTTTTATCACATGATGAGTATGTGTTGCCTCTAATGTATCTTCGGAAGCATGTTCTCACATTTCTTCTGTTATACTTTCATGCTCAACTGCTCTTTACAGATTTTCTCTCAAGATATCTTTTGCTGCATTCTGTAGATGCACTGTGGTTACACACTCTAGATGCACACTCTGGATGCACTATTGACACATTGGGTGCACCATGGACACACACATTCAAGTTTGAAGTTTGATATATATATATATATATATATATATATATAGCTTGATGTATTATCGTTGGAATCTAGCCGTTGAGATTTGTTTGAAGATTTCTTTGAATGCTTTATCTCAACTGAATCATGAATGACAAGTGTTGCTCTTGGCAGAATCTTATCCTTAGCGTGATGATGACAGTTGGTAGCGCATTTCATTGGTTAAGCTTATCTTTCCAACACGCCGCATGTGGGTTGCTTCTTCAATCAACCTTGGGAGTTGTTCCATTAATTTGTTGTAACCGTTTTGTTAATGATGATGTTTGCAACAGTTTTTCTTTTGATTCTGAACTTCTGCCTTTTGTAGGCTGAAATTGAATTTTCTTTTCTTATCCGCGTGTGCCTTTGTTGTTGTAGCTTTTGTATGTCACTGCATTACTCTATCAGAACTTCTGATCTTCTATTCATGTGATCTTCTTGTTGTAACGGATCTTCATGCATATTGATATTTCTGTTTAAATCCTTGAAGCTTGTCTTGTTGAATTCTTGCTCTTTGTACATAACTTATGATGTTGTGCTTGTCTTGGGATTCTTTCTGATGCTTGTGCTTTTCTTTCTGATGTTGTTGTATAAGGCTTATATCATAATATCTTCCCACTCAATGAAATCATAAGTAATAAAATTGTTACACATAAAATATACGTTTGTTATCATCAAAACCAGATCCTGAACATAGATTCTCAATCTTGTTCTAACACTTAAGTGTCAAATACTTTAGTTATATCCACCTTTAGAGAAATATTACTGCACCAGACTTAAGAATCAAGAAAATTAAGAGCCTCCAAAGCTAACCCAATATAGTCTTTAATATGATTTCCCTAGATGAAACCACATTGTTCAGGAGAGACAGTATGAGGCATTAGAGGAACAAGTCTCTCGGCAATAATTTTGGAAATTATTTTGAACTTGAAATGGGATAGTGCAATAGGAATAAATTCATCTAGAGAATATGCAGTATTACTTTTTGGAATAAGCACTAAAGTATTCGAGTTAAAGCTAGGGAGGATCTAACTCAAAGAGAAGAATTGAATAACCACTTAAACATGTTGCTCGATGATCTACCAATAGAAATAAAAAACACCCCATAACCATTGAGCCCAAACGCATTTTTACGGTTAAGAGGAAATTTGTTTACGGTGATTTCCGGTAAACAACCGCTAGCCCTCCAAATTATGAATATACTTTGGTTACTCGCAGGATCGACTAGATTGATCCTAGGACATGTGTCGAAAAGTTATCTTTTATGATGATTCGATTCATACTTTCTGAGTTTTGGTTTTCTTTAACAAGATGATTCTAATCTATGAATGACTGTAAAGTAAAACTAGACAAAATGCATCGAAGTAAATTGTAAAGAGTAAATTGAAATTGGTTAGACAATAAACATAAATGACTTCGACAGAAATGTAAAGGAATTTAAACTGTAAATGTAAAAGATTCGACGAGAAAATAAAGGAATGTTAAAATACTTCGTTCTTGTAAAGGAAAGACAAATATATAAAAGATGATGGTGTTACACGTATATTTCTCAGCGAAAATTTTTTCTCTAACGCTTGATACTTGAGTAATTTGTGAGTGATTTGTATAAAATGAACACCCTTGGATCCTACCACTAAGACCCTTATTTATACTAATTCGACCCTAGCGGTCCTTCTCTAACGAAATGCCACGTTGCTCGCTTGCATGCGCTTCGAATTCCTGGGGCTTCACATGTCCTCCTTGATTCAAACAAAACTTTTTGAATTTCAAATCTTCCCGCTCGAACCTTCTTCGAATCGTAGCAACGTGTCCTTCATGAGAATATATCAAAATACCTTAAGTTTCGACGACCTTTATGTTTCGAAGGCCACTTAAGGTTTCGAAGGTCACCTATTCCAATTCAGCTTCGATTTAGGAACCTTCATGATATATAACAATCTCAAAAATAGCCATTCAAAGCCATTCTTCCTTTGAGACCTATATCTTCGAAGAATACAACTATTATTCAAAATCTCCAGCTAACAGAAGCATGGTGAGGAGAGAATTCATTATGCCATCCACCAATCTAGGAATAGAATCTTCAACCATGGATAAATCCTATAAAACTAAAACGTTAGAAGCAAAAATATTCTAAAAGAAGTTCACAATGTGGGTGGCAATTTGGTTTAGCTCAGCATAGATCTCCTCTCCATATTTAAGCATGGTAATAGGCTTGAAAGAACTCCTGATTTTAGAAATGTGATGGAAGAAATTTTTATTCTGGTCCCCCTCAAGATGCACTTCATGTTAGAACAAGATTTGTTCTGATCAATTATCTTAGTTTTGATGATAACAATAATATGAATTTTGCTTAAGATAATATGGTACTCTAATCCAATGCAATTTCCTTTTCAGGAAATATATAAAGAGTATGCATAATTCAGCGCTCAGAAGCTTTGTCTCAAAAGGTTCAGCATGCAACATCAGAACATGGTCTGGCAAGACATCAGAAGATGGTCGAAGCAGAATCAGAACATGGGTCTATGGAAGCATCAGAAGAACATGAGATCAGAAGCACTGAAGTTCTGATGGTATCACGCTCAGAAGCACTTCAAGGTCAGAAGATCAGAAGATGCTTTGCACCAAGCTGTTTGACTCTGATGATATTCAAACGTTGTATTCACAAACATCAGATCAGAAGAAAGTACAAGTGGCAGGCTACGCTGACTGACAAAAGGAACGTTAGAAGCTATTAAAGGCAACGTCAGTAGACACAGCGTGAACAAGGCTCGAGGTAGTTGACAAAAGCGTATAACATTAAATGCGATGCTGTACGGAACACGCAAAGCATTAAATGCACTCAACGGTCATCTTCTCAAACGCCTATAAATATGAATTTCTGATGAGAAGCAAGGTTAACGACTCTGAACCAATTCTACACAAATTCTGTGAATATTAACATGCTGAAACGCTGTTCAAACTAAAAGCTCAGAATCTTCATCTTCATCAAAGCTCACTACATTGCTGTTGTAATATATTAGTGAGATTAAGCTTAAACGTTAAGAGAAATATCACTGTTGTGATTATAGCTTTTAAGAAGCATTGTAAAACTCTTATTTGATTACATTAAGTTGTAAGTAACTAGAGTGATCAAGTGTTGATCAGGATACTCTAGGAAGTCTTAGCTTGTGTCTAAGCAGTTGTAATTAGAGTGATCACGTGGTGGTCAGGATACTCTAAGAAAGTCTTAGCTTGTGTCTAAGCATTTGTTCCTGGAGTGATCAGGTTGTGATCAGGATACTCTAGAAGACTTAGTTGCGGACTAAGTGGAAAACCATTGTAATCCGTGCGATTAGTGGATTAAATCCTCAGTTGAGGTAAATCATCTCTGCGGGGGTGGACTGGAGTAGTTTAGTTAACAACGAACCAGGATAAAAATAACTGTGCAATTTATTTTTATCTGTCAAGTTTTTAAAGCTACACTTATTCAAACCCCCCCTTTCTAAGTGTTTTTCTATCCTTCACTTCATTCTAGATTTTCCTCTCCAAAAACATTCTTCCATGTTAAGAGCAAGAGATAATCTATCTTGTGCCTCCAATTCTAGCCTTTTAATAGTACCGTCCCCACCCGAAATCTGAGTTTGAGCTTGAATCCAGTTTAAATTTTCTTCAGCCAATTTTAAATTATGAGTAATATTACCGAAGGAGGAATGATTCATATTTCTTAAAATTCTTTTGAGCATTTGAAGGTTCTAGTAGAGGACGAATGTAATGCCCCGAATTTAATTAATTATTTAATTAAATTAAATCAAGGATTTATTCGTTGGAATTAGTCAAAGTCGGGATTTATCGGTATTATTCTGAAGGTGTAATTGGATTAATATGTTGATTTGAGCAGTTAAGTTTATGGTCGGATTAGTCGGAGAAATACAATTGTGAGTTGGTATTAATTAATATATGGAGCAATTGTAGTCGTATAATATTATTGGGAATAATAATCGTTATGTTATGTGATTATTTATTTATGTGTGTTATTTGGCTTAATTGAGTAATTAGAGGAATATTATTAATTAGGCCTATGTGAAAGAAATATGACACAAAGAGATTGGATTGTGGGTTAAGCCCAATTAAGAAAAGAAGGATTGTAAGAGAGTTAGGGTTTTAGAGACATAACTCTTATTTGGAGAAAGAGGAGAAAGAAGAGAAAGAAGATAAAGAAGAGAAGAAGAGAGGAAGCTATGGCATGAAGAGGAAGAACTCCATTAAAGAAAGTGAAGCTTTTGATAAGGTAAGGGTGGGGTTCTTACTCTCTAAGGGCTGGCATGATGATGTTTATGGTGGGTTAGATTGTATGTTATTCTCCATGGATGTGTGAGTTTGAAATTGTTAGGTTTTGAGTGAAATCAATTGGGTAATGTTGTATGTATTGATGGAAATGATATGTTATAATGCTTCTTACCATGATTCTATGTATGGGTTTTGAATTATAACATGTTCGGTAGAAAGAATGTGAAAACCTACCTTTTGGGAATTGGGTGAAATTCATAGATTTCCATGATTAATGAGGTTTTGATGAATCTAGTGGTACGTATGAGTTGTATATATGATATGTATGTGAATTTCGTGTGCAATTTTGAGCTGGAATATGGATTTGGGTGTAGGGATGAACTCGTGTAAATCAACTCTGGAAGGCTAAATCAACTCTGGAAGAACAAGCAAAGGAAGTTCAGAGGCGTCAGAAGTTCAAAGAAATTTGAACGTGGAGAATCTTCTGATGACAGAAGATCTGACAAGAAGAAGGCTGTCTGCTATGAGTGCAATGAGCCTGGACATTACAAGAATGAGTGTCCGAATCTTCAGAAGGAGAATCCCAAGAAGAAGTTTCATAAGAAGAAAGGTCTTATGGCAACCTGGGATGAGTCAGACGATGATTAAGAAGATGAGCAGGCTAACTGTGCACTGATGGCGACAGAAGATGACGGATCAGAATCTACATCAGAATCAGATTCTGAAGAGGTATTTTCTGAACTATCTAGAAAAGAGTTAGTTTCCAGTCTAACAGAACTTCTGGAACTCAAAGCTCATCTTAGCATCAAATACAAAAAGCTGAAGAAGCAATTTGAATTTGAAACTAAGAAGCTGGAATTGGAAAATTCTGAACTAAAGGAAAAAGTTTTAAATTTATCCAAAAACAGTGGATCTCCTTCTGAAACAGAAAAAGTCATTCCTAGCATGAATCATATTCTGAAAGAATATGACTTGAGCTTCAGAAAATTTTTATCTAGAAGCATAGGCAGAAGTCAACTTGCTTCTATGATATATGCTGTGTCTGGAAATAATAGAGTAGGCATTGGTTATGAGGGTGAAATCCCATACAAGCTTGAATCTGTGGATGATATGAAAATATCATACAAGCCTCTGTATAACCAATTTAAATTTGGCCACTCCCATGATATTAGGCACACATCACATGCACAAAGCTTTCACGTTACACACACTAAGAAGCATGTGACACAACCTAGGAAATATCATGAAACTCACATTAAAAATTATCATGCTGTTCCTCCTATTGCTTACAATGTTAAACCCAAGTTCAATCAGAACTTGAGAAAATCTAACAAGAAAGGACCCAAGAAAATGTGGGTACCTAAGGATAAGATTATTCCTATTGCAGATATCCTTGGCTGCAAAAAGGACAAAGCACAACATGTCATGGTACCTGGACTCTGGATGCTCACGACTGTCATACCCCAAATTTGTCCTACCCTTTACTTCTAACTGGCTTAGGCTTTGCGTTCATGTACATACATCATTTAGGCTATAACTCACATGCATGCATTCATACCATTGGTACTATTCAAAGATTAACAAGGAGGAGCTTTATTGCAAAGAATTGTTGATCAGAAAATAAGAAGACAGAGGTATAATCAGGTGGTTCTATGTTCATTGAAGTCCTCCTGGATTGGGGTGTCTCTCTGCTTCAAATCAGGGCATTGATTAGAGGGTACAAGCTTGCAAATCATCTAGTTCTTTAAATCAGGGTTTCTTTGACCAAAGTCAACCAGTTGACTTTCTGGTCAACATTTAATCAGAAGTGGCTTCTATGTGTGGAAAACTTCTCATACTGACTGTGTGGGCGTGTTTGTTTGACTGAATGTGGGTGGAAGAGATTTAATCGGGAATTTCATCAATAGTCGGAAAAATCGGAACAGTTGACTTTTGGGTCAAAATCGGGAAAATTATTCAAATATTGACTTTTGGTGGAAAATTAATCAAGAAAAGTCGAAGAACGGATAAAATCGGGAGTTCGGCAAAAAGTTGGGAAAAATAGAAAAAAGACATTCCAACACTTAGGAAAATTTTTTGATGTCTTAAATCTTGTTGGGCGGTCCACTTCAGCACCAGATTACACGTGGCAAACGACATTTTCCGGAAAAGTTTCCAACATCAAAGTTGTTCCTCTCATGGAGGAGAACAACTTTGTAGTTGGACACTTTTTCATTTGAAGCTTGTATGAAGAGTTAAAGTGGTGTGAAGTTGCTGGAAACTCATTTGAATCAAGTCACATTCCAGGTCACCAGTCAGGTCATGACCTGGCATTTTCACAAACACATGGCATGCCAAATCTCCAGCCATTTTTAGAGCTCTACAGAAATGCTATGAATGCAAACTTGGTATCATTCTCTTCCTCGCCATCTCCTCTATCCATTGAAACAAGAATGAGTACAATTGGACAAATATTGAGTGAGATACAAGCCTTCAAAGTGGTGCCCCAACCCTGACCAAATTCTGCAGGCAGCCATGACACAGAATTCTGGGCACGCAACGTATTTCAGCAAACACGTGGTGGACCAAATGTCAAAGCCTATTTCTTCCTCCACAAGTCTCTATCTTAAACAAGCCCAGTTCTAAGCTATTCCTTGCCATGTCCTCTATCCAATGAGACCAATATCACTGATTTTGGACATGTATTGATCGAGATAGAGAGGCTCAAAGTACCACCCTCGCAGAGTCACGTTCTGGCCATACGCATGGGACAGCATGCTGCTGGGCGTATGCAGTGGTATTCGCATGAATTCAAGGCCATTTTTCTCATACTTTTAGGCTTTATTTTGAGATATTTTCAACACCAATCTTGTTCTATCCCATGCCCTCTTTGATATGACACCATTCTTGCATCATTTAACAACCCATGGCTTGAGATATAAGTGTCCAAAGTAAGCACCACAGCATGAAAAAAAAAAAAAAAACAAAACAACACACAATTGCACTACACACACATTAAAGTCCCACATTGGAAAGATGAAAAAGTTGTGCTACAAGTCCCACATTGGAAAAATGAGAAAGAGGTATTGCAAACTATTCCAAGTCCCACATTCAAGGATTGAGAATCACAAACTAATGGTTGGCAATATAAATAGAAACTCATACATCAACCATTTCTCACCTTCACTCTTCACTATATCACTATACCTCTCTCTCTCTCTCTCTCTCTCTCTCTCTCTCTCTCTCTCTCTCTCTCTCCTCTCTCTCTCTCTCTCTCTCTCTCTCTCTCTCTCCTCCTCTCTCTCTCTCTCTCTCTCTCTCTCCCCTCTCTCTCTCTCTCTCTCTCTCTCTCTCTCTCTCTCTCTCTCTCTCTCTCTCTCTCTCTCTCTACAACTCAATCCAAGATTCTCCCATAGGTAAATCTCACAAACCTCTTTGCATATCATGTAGCAAGTTTATGCATATTTTGTCCGACATTAGAAATCTTTTATTAAAAACAAATAAAAATAATTTTCTCCTTTATCTTTTTCTTTGCAATTTATTAATTGTTTCTTCTTAAATAAAAAACAACAAAAAAGATTTTCCACTAATTAGATTGTTAGTTTTTTTGACTCTCTAGACTTTAATTGTTTTTTTAGAATTTAATAGACTTTTTACATAAAACAATAAAACAAAAATAATGGTTTTTATTTTATTTTATATATTTCAAATTAGTATCTCTTGCATGAAATAAAAATGAGATAGTTCATGAATATATTTTCACAAATAGTTTAGATTTAATTCTTTCTTTCTTTGTGAATATTTTCCATATATGTGAAATGTCTAAAATGCCCTTGATCCTTAGTATTGTCTTTTCCATTTAATTGCTTTTTCCTCCCTTATTTTCTTGTAGAATTAGAACAACATAGAATATAGAAAATAGGCTAGTCTCCCCCTTTTCGCATTCTTTTTTCTTTTACAACCATAAAACATTAATAAATACTTGAATAAAATCCCCTTAAAAAACACCAACCAAAAACACTTCAAAAAACCTAATAAATGTTCAGACTTAAAACAAAAGTGAGGAAGTGATGCGAGACCTTGTAGTAGGTTCTCGTCATCATGGAATTACCCTAAAAGACACAAACCAATCATTTCTTTTTCTTTCGCCTGCTTGGCACCTAAGGGCACCGTTATCTCCGCTCCATTGCATCCTAGGTCGATCCCTTATGCAAGAGCGTGAGCGTTAACTCCGCCCAACTAAAAAACACAAAAACAAACAGAAAATCTTTAGCCGAGCTACGGTAACTCTGATTCCTGAAAAGGATACGTAGGCAGCGGGGTAGGGCCCGTGCGAGTACAATTCTTTTTTTTCCCTACATTTTGCATTCATTTCGCATATAGGTAGACATAGTACACACCCTTTAGATAGAAACAAACATAGGTGGATACCATCGAGTACGATGGGCGTGAGGGGTGCTAGCACCTTCCCCTTGCGTAACCGACTCCCGTACCTAGATTCTCTGGTCGCAAGACCTTGTTCCTTCCTTTGTTAGGTTTTCTGATATTCCTTTCTCTTTTGGGATAAATATATTGGTGGCGACTCTGTTCATTTTTCGCGAGCGTGCGACAGCTGGCGACTCTGCTGGGGATGTTGCTAGACCTGTTGCTGGTCCATCCTTAGTGAGTCGATCCTAGCCTGCGTTTGTTTGTTTATTTACTGGGTGTTTACTTGTTTTTTATGTCTATACCTTGTATATATGTTTGCATGCTTATTCTTTGCCTGCATATCATGTTTATTTCTGTTTGCACATCATGCATATGGATTATATTCTGTGTTCCTTGGGGTCTTCTGTTCTGTTTTGCAGGTGGGGGGTTTTTGAGGTAAAAGGCCCACTACCCAGGCCAAGTGACACCTAGGATTAGCGTGGATGCTCATGTTGGCTCCCGTAGCTCTTGCTACGATCGAGTTGATGTGGGGTACCACAACTGGGCGAGGTTCTTTCATGGAACACTGTGTCTGGCACTCTTGTTGCCTCAAGCACTTTGTACCCCATGGGAACTATAGACCCCAGTGACCATTAGGGACCACCTGTCCGTGTCTAGAATTCATACCCGTGAGTTTTGGGGAGGGACAGGATACCAGCCTTCATCATACCCGGATTTCCATTTTGCAATCTGAAGTCAAAATTTTGAACCTGTTACAATCAGTATTACCCAGATGTTCAGAGCTGCGAGGGACATTCATTCTCTCACCACATCATGCACATGACACATCATGCTATTGCATCCACCTCACTTCATTCGTGGAGAAGCCTAAAATTTATTTCTAAAGAGAAAAGAAAGGAAAAGAATATATACATACCTTTTTGCAAAAAAAAAAAGAAAAAAGAAAAGGAATAATGAAAAGATTTTAGGATTCTCCCAATGAAATGCATTCCACCACATCATTTAACATGCATGTTCATTTATTTTCAGGAACTTTTTGGCTTTGTCTCCGACTAACACATGGCTCCACCACTGAAGACTGGCAAGCGCAATTACTCTTATTCTTTTGTGAATCCTAATCTGAAGTCTGTTGAGTGTTTGGCAAAGAAGATCACACCGGATGAGTCAACCAATTTCCGAGAAAAATATGGGTACATTCTGAGCCTCCTCAAGATGCCATTCACCAAGGATGAGCAAGAGGGAGTTCACACTTTGCTTCAGTTCTATCATCCTTCCCTCCGTTGTTTCGCATTCACTGATTATCTTTTGGCTCCTACCTTGGAAGAGTATTCGTCATTCCTTGGCATTCCTGTTGGGAAAGAGGTACCTTATTATAGTGCCATGAAGGCCCCTGATTCCATTAAAATTGCTAAGGCTCTTTATTTGAGCAAGTCAGTCGTGGAGGCAAGTCTCACCAAGAAAGGAGGTTGTCATGGTTTTCGTATGGAATTCCTGGTTAAAAGAGGTTGTGATGCTGCTGAAGCCAAAGAGTGGGACACTTTTAGAGCTATCTTGGCTCTAAGTATCTATGGTATTGTGATGTTCGCAAATGTACCTGACTTTGTTGATATGAATGCCATCCACATATTCATTCTGCAGAACCCCATTCCTACGCTTCTGGGGGATGTTTATCATTCCGTTCATCATCGTAATGAGCAGAAAGGAGGTTTGGTTAGATTCTGTGCTCCGCTGCTATACCGTTGGTTCAGATCACATTTGCCGGAACGTGGAGCTTTTGTTGATAGTAGGTACACATCCAGATGGGCTGATAGAATTATGGGGCTTAGAGCTAAGGACATTGTCTGGTACAACCGATCCTTGGACCATATGGAAGTTGTTATGAGTTGTGGGAAGTTCAAGAATGTGCCTCTCATGGGCATCAGAGGTGGGATCAACTATAATCCTATCCTGGCTAGAAGAACATATGGATACGCTTTCATTAGTCCTCCTGAACAAGCAGAGATCGCTGAGAATATTTACTATCATTCAGCCACCAATGTTGGGCAAATGGCAGAAGCTGCGCAAGCCTGGGAGAATATTTGCTGGAGAGATAAGAAGTATTTTGGTCAAAGAGACTGTGCGACTTATAAAGACTATACTGAGTGGGTTGAAGTTGTGGCCAACACCCAAGGGATGCCCTTCCCTCCAAAAGATCCTTTGTATCCTCCTGCTGGTGTGCAACCCAACATTGTCTCCATGCCTTGTTATAATCAGACTGTGGAGCAGAATCGGAAATTGACTGAGCAAATGGAGACGATGCAAGTTAAGATGAATACTGATAGGCAAGAGAAGCTTTCTGCCCTTCATAAGTTGAAAATGAGAGAAATAGAGCTTGAAGAATTGTATGCTAGAGGAAGTACTTCTCAGAAAAGGTCAAGGGTGACCATAGACTCTAAATCTGCTAAATCTCAAGAGAGGGAGATCAAAGAGCATTATGAGGATCAGTTGGCGGAATTGACAAGGAGGCTCCAAATCCAAACTGATATAGCCAAATCAGAGAAAGCCCGTCGAAAGAAAGCAGACAAGCTCCTTCTGGAACGTCAGGCAAAGATTGAGGGGTGTTATGAAGAGATTCGCAAGTTGAAGGGTCGAGTGGAAGAAAAGGGCCAAAGTGATACTCAAGCTCAAGAGGAGGCCAGATGTTGGGAATTGAGAAGCCGTTACTTGGAGACCATGCATTTCAGAAAGGACCTATTGATTCAAGAAGTTGTTAAAAGACCAACCCATGCTGAGACTAAAAAGCTGTTTGGGGAAATGAAGGCTTGGAGCTATAAGAACATTGGAGATAGCCCACTTCGTCATTTGGACATGGGAGATCCTGCTTAGTATTGGTTTTTGTTATTGAATCACCACCAGTCTTGTTGGATGGGGTTGTTATTTCCATTTTCTGTATTATTGGCTCATGAGAGCAGAATATTTTGTACTTCAAACGTGGTTGTGGAATTAATCGATTATGTTTCCTTATCCTGTTTGCTTATCTCGGTTGTGCTTGTCTTGGTTATGCTTCACTATCTTCTCCGTTATCTTGTGTTGTTGGTTTGAGACAAAGCTAAAAAGTCTTGGAAATAATAAAACATGCACACATGCACCCATGCACTCATATCATACTGCATTTTCAGGTTTTTATCAGATTCTAATTGGGGTCCCTTCCAACAATAGATTTCTTTTCCGACGACGAAGCTGACTTTCTTACATCCTTACCGCACCAGGAGCAACGAGAGAATCATGGATCAATTTGAACAGAATCAAGCTGCCCTCCGTAGGGATATGGATGTTATGGGGGAAAGAATGACCCAACTTATGGAGACTCTTCATGTCGTTGTCCAAGGACAAGAAGAGCTCAGAAAGAGCGTTGCTGGGCTGATCAAATATACTCCTACCAATTCTGCTGATGGAGGGGTGAAAACTAAGGAGATTCCTGCTGAGGGGATACCAAAGGTAGTGGATGACCACCACGAGGTTATTGACCTTGAACATGATCTTACTGCTGAGTTGACTGAGACTGCTAAGATGTACCAAGCTCTCGAAGAACGCCTTAAGGCCGTTGAGGTTGCTAAAACTTCGAGTTTCGACACTGCTGCTATGTGCTTGGTACCTGGGATTGTTATTCCCCCGAAGTTCAAAGTGCCAGATTTTGATAAGTACAAGGGAGTTACCTGCCCAGAGACTCACATTCGTTCTTACTGCCGTAAGATGGCCGCTCACGCTGAGAACGAACCTCTGCTTATGCATTTCTTCCAGGATAGTCTCACTGGAGCCCCATTAGAGTGGTATATGAAGCTCGAGAGGTCTAATGTTAGTACTTGGGGAGAACTTGTTGATGCCTTCTTGAAACAATACCACTACAATACTGCTATGGCTCCTAGCCGCGCACAGCTGCAAAATATGTCACAGAAATCTGAAGAGTCCTTTAAGGAATACGCTCAGAGGTGGCGTGAACTTGCTGCTCGAGTCCAACCTCCTCTATTGGACCGAGAGTTGATTGATCTGTTTATGGGAACTCTGAAAGGGCCGTATCTTCAGCACATGGTTAATAATACTTCTCCTTCCTTTTCGGATGTAGTCATCATTGGTGAGAGGGTTGAGAACTGTGTCAAAGCTGGTACCATTCAAGGTGTCACTAGTCCTAGCACCTCAAGTGGTAATGGTAAGAAGCCGTATTCTGGGTTTGTGAAGAAGAAGGAAGGTGAGACTAGCACTGCTTCTGTTGACCAAGGCCGAGCTCCTGCATATTCTGCTGTTCCACCTCCTTATTATCCGGTGCCTTATGCTGTTCCTAGTCCGTATGTCCCTCAAGCATATGCTGCTGCTCTTCCACAACCATGGATGGCACCCCAACAGCCTTTCGTACCACAACAACAAGCTGCTGCTCCTCAGAATCGCCAACAAAATCCTAGGCCTCAAGGTCAAAGAGGTCCACAGAGGCAAAGATACCCTGACAGGCGTATAGATCTGGTTCCCATGCCGTATGCTCAGCTTCTCCCCCAGTTGCTTGCTGGTCAATTGGTACAACTCCGTGAACTTGGACCTCCACCTAGTCCTCTCCCTCCTGGTTATGATGTTAATGCTCGATGTGAATTTCATTCAGGGGCCCCGGGCCATACTATTGAAAAGTGTAGAGCATTAAAATACAAAGTTCAGGATCTCCTTGATGACAAACTTATCTCGTTCGCTCCCACTGGTCCTAATGTGCAGAATAATCCTATGCCTCCTCATGCTGGTGCGACCAATGCTATTGAGTTATGTGATGATCAGATCCTAGTAAATGATGTTAATGAGGTTAGGATGCCGCTAGCAGTTGTCAGAGAATATCTTATGCAACAAAAGGTTTTGTGTGAGCTACATGACTACTGTTTGCAATGTTCTTCCAATCCGGAGGAATGTGTTAGATTAAGAGAGGAAATCCAAAAGTTGATGGATGAAGGTGTTATTAGGATGGAAAGGGTTGTTTCCAGTGAAGATGTGGCCACTCTAGAGATACCTTACTATCCTGCCGAGGCGTCAAAGAATCAAAGCACCCCTTTGGTTATTCGTGCTCCGAGTACTCCCTTGGTCATTCAGGCTCCGAGGACTCCGTTGGTTATTCAGGTTCCAAATGTTCCTTCGACTCCTTCAACCTCGTCTATTGTTCCCTCTCCTGCGAATGATTCTAAGGCTGTTCCTTGGAGTTATAATGCCGTGTATATTCGAGGGAAGAAGTTTGACTGTCCTCCAGTGGGCACCTCGAGTATCACAAATATTACTGGCACTAGTGGTATTACCCGTAGTGGTCGAATCTTTGCTGCCCCTCCTCCGCCTCCTAAAGAGACCAGTAAAGAGGCTAGTACACAAGCAAAAGGAAAGCAAGTTGCTGTTGATCCTCCTGTAACACGTAATGCACAAGATGCCGAGCAGCTCTTGAAGATCATTAAGAAGAGTGATTACAAAGTGATTGACCAACTTGATCAGACCCAAGCCAAGATCTCCATCTTGTCTCTCTTGGTGCATTCTGAAGCTCACCGTGATGCTCTTATGAAAGTTCTGGCTTCCGCTCACGTGACTCAAGACATTACCGTGCCTCAGTTTGAAGGGGTTGTGACCAACATTGCTGCTGGTAATTGTTTGGGTTTTTCCGATGATGAACTTCCACCTGAGGGTAGAGCACATAACAAAGCGTTGCATATCTCAGTCAAGTGTCTGGATGCTGTGTTGTCTCGAGTTCTGATTGATACAGGTTCTTCTCTTAATGTGATGCCCAAAACTACTTTGTTTAAGCTGAGTATGGATGGGGTTATGATGAGACCATGCACTATGAGTGTCAGAGCATTTGATGGTTCTAGAAGGTCCGTAGAAGGGGAAATTGATCTGCCTGTCTTGATTGGTCCTCACATGTTCTATATTGCCTTCTATGTTATGGATATACGTCCTTCATACACTTGCCTCTTGGGTCGTCCTTGGATCCATGCTGCTGGGGCTGTGACATCTACCCTCCATCAGTGTTTAAAATTTGTTGTGAATGACAAGATTGTTGTGATCACTGGTGAAGAAGATTTGATAGTCAATAATCTGGCGTCATACCGTTATGTTGAAGTGGAGGGAGAGATACAAGAGACACCTTTTCAGGCCTTAGAGATTGTGTCGGTTGATAAACTCCCTGTGATTGAGAATAAGAAGGAACTCGGAGCGCCTCTCTCGTCTCTAAATGATGCTAAGGCCTTCTTAGAAGCTGGTACTCCCCACAGTGCCTGGGGCAAGCTGATTGATGTTCATGAGAAGCGAGACAAGTATGGCCTTGGGTATCAACCATCTTCTTCTACTCAACTCAGCATAATTCCTGGAAAGAAGGTGATTCCCCCCATTTCCCAAGTGTTCGTCAGTGCAAGCACCAGTTCTGGAAGTCAGGTTCTCGCCGTGGATGATGATGATGAAGAAGATCTCTCCAGATTCATCTGCCATGCTGCGCCTGGACAGGAGCTCAACAATTGGACCATCTTGGACATCCCCAGAGTCACTTTTATGGAGATGTAATTTTCTTGTTTCGATAAGTCATATGCTTCGCCCTAAGCATTTTGACCGCTTGTATAAAGAAGGGCCCCCATGTTGCTTCAATTTGTTTAATATTGAATGAAAATCATATTTTCGCATGCAATTACTGTTCCATTTCTTTCATTTTTGTTTTTACTTTAAAAACTTTTTCAAAAATGGCAAAGCTTTTTCTTTTTCTTTCTTTTTATGTGATGCATTCTAAGGCATAAATCATCCATCGTGCAGATCCGGCTCGAATTCCACCAAAAATGATAATGTTACAGTTCCACGTCTTAATATCCTTGAGAATCCAATTGACCAAACTGATGAGGATAGTGGGGAAGATTGTGAAGTCCCTGAGGAATTGGCAAGACTTTTGAGACAAGAGGAGAAATCTATTCAGCCACATCAAGAAGCCATAGAAATCATCAACCTCGGTTCAGAAGAAGCAAAGAGAGAAGTCAAGATAGGGGCTGCTTTGCAAAGTGATGTAAAGAGAAGGTTGGTTGAGCTGCTTCGAGAGTATGTTGACATCTTCGCCTGGTCATACGAGGACATGCCTGGTTTAGACACGGATATAGTTATGCACAGGTTACCGCTCAAACCAGAATGTCCGCCTGTAAAACAGAAACCACGAAGAACTCGACCTGATATGGCTTTGAAAATCAAGGAGGAAGTTGAAAAACAGTTGAAGGCGGGTTTCTTATCTGTGTGTGAGTATCCTCCTTGGATTGCAAACATAGTACCTGTTCCTAAGAAGGACGGAAAAGTACGCATGTGTGTTGACTACCGAGATTTGAATAGGGCAAGTCCGAAGGATGATTTCCCTCTGCCCCATATTGATATGCTAGTCGACAACACTGCTCAGTATTCGGTATTCTCCTTCATGGATGGTTTTTCTGGCTATAATCAAATAAAAATGGCTCCTGAAGATATGACCAAGACTACCTTTACTACTCCGTGGGGTACGTACTGTTATAAGGTGATGCCTTTTGGTCTTAAGAATGCCGGTGCAACATATCAACGAGCAATGGTGACACTTTTCCATGACATGATCCATAAAGAGATTGAGGTGTACGTCGACGATATGATTGCAAAATCCCAAACTGAGGAGGAACACTTGGTATATCTTGAGAAACTGTTTGCTCGGTTGCGTAAATTCAAGTTGAGGCTTAATCCAAACAAGGGCACTTTTGGAGTGCGATCTGGAAAGTTACTTGGATTCATCGTGAGCCAACGAGGGATTGAGGTCGACCCTGATAAAGTGAGAGCAATACAGAATATGCCAGCACCAAAAAATGAAAAAGAAGTTCGAGGGTTCCTTGGGAGATTGAATTACATAGCCAGGTTCATTTCTCACCTCACTGATACTTGTGAACCCATCTTCAAACTGCTGCGCAAAAATCAAGATATCCGATGGGATGATCATTGCCAAGAAGCCTTCGAAAAGATCAAGCAGTATCTCCAAGAGCCACCAATTCTCATGCCTCCCGTTCCTGGAAGGCCGCTTCTTATGTACTTAACTGTGCTTGAAGGATCTATGGGGTGTGTGTTGGGCCAACATGACGAGTCTGGTCGAAAAGAGTGCGCCATTTATTACCTGAGAAAAAAGTTTACCGATTGTGAATCCCGCTACTCACTACTCGAGAAAACTTGCTGTGCTTTGGTATGGGCTGCTCGCCGAATGAGGCAGTATATGTTGACTCACACCACTCTATTGATCTCCAAAATGGACCCGATAAAGTACATCTTTGAAAAACCGGCTCTTACAGGAAGACTAGCCCGATGGCAAATGCTGTTATCAGAATACGACATCCAGTATGTCACACAGAAGGCCATCAAAGGAAGTGTCCTTGCAGATCATCTTGCTCATCAACCATTAGAAGAGTATCAGTCAATGAAGTTTGACTTTCCTGATGAAGATATCATGAAACTAGATGATAATGAAGGACCCGAACCAGGGGAGCGATGGACTCTCACGTTCGATGGTGCATCAAATGCTATGGGCCATGGTATCGGGGCAGTTTTGACTTCTCCTCGTCAAACTCACATCCCCTTCACAGCTAGAATATGCTTTGATTGCACGAACAATGTCGCGGAATACGAAGCTTGCATAATGGGTCTCGAAGCAGCCATTGATATGAGAATCAAGATCCTTGAGGTTTATGGGGATTCTGCCTTGGTTATACATCAAGTGAGAGGTGATTGGGAGACAAGACACCCCAATTTAGTTCCTTATAAGGACTATATCTTGGAGTTGTTGCCCGCTTTCGAGGAGATCACTTTCAATCACATCCCCCGAGAGGAAAATCAATTGGCAGATGCTCTGGCTACTTTGGCGGCTATGTTCAGAGTTAGCTCCCCTAAGGAAGTACCAGACATAACGATCCTCCGTTACAAAGAGCCTGCCCATGCATTCCCTGCTCATTGTCTCACTACCGAAGATGTGTATGATGAAAAGCCATGGTATTACGACATCAAGAGGTACGTTGAGAAGCAAGAGTATCCCGAAGATGCTACGATTGGTGATAAGCGAACGCTTCGAAGGTTAGCATCCAAATTCTTCTTGTCAGGAGACGTCCTGTACAAAAGAAACTATGATTCAGTTTTGCTCAGATGCGTGGATAGACACGAAGCAGAATTGATCATGCGGGAAATTCATGAAGGGTCTTTTGGAACTCATTCCAGTGGACATTCTATGGCCAAAAAGATCTTGCGAGCAGGATATTATTGGATGACGATTGAAAGTGATTGTTATGTGTATGTGAAGAAATGTCACAAATGTCAAGTGTATGCTGACAGAATTCATGTCCCCCCAACTCCTCTGAATGTCCTGACGTCACCTTGGCCCTTTGCTATGTGGGGCATAGACATGATCGGACGGATAGAGCCGCAAGCTTCGAATGGACACAGATTTATTCTTTTTGCTATCGACTACTTCACCAAATGGGTTGAAGCTGCTTCTTACAAGAACGTAACCAAGCAGGTCGTCACTCGCTTCATCAAGAAAGAGATCATATGCCGATATGGGGTTCCAAACAAGATCATCACGGATAACGGGTCCAATCTTAATAACAAGATGATGGCAGAGTTGTGTGAAGAGTTCAAGATTGAACATCACAATTCATCACCCTATCGGCCAAAGATGAATGGCGCAGTCGAAGCTGCTAACAAGAATATAAAGAAGATCGTCCAGAAGATGGTTAGAACGTATAAAGACTGGCATGAGATGTTGCCATTTGCTTTGCATGGCTATAGAACTTCGGTTCGTACTTCAACTGGGGCAACTCCCTTCTCTCTTGTCTACGGTATGGAGGCCGTACTACCTGTTGAAGTGGAAATTCCTTCGTTGAGAGTCTTGATGGACGCCAAACTCGATGAAACAGAATGGGTTCAAACGAGGCTTGATCACCTCAATCTAATTGAGGAGAAACGCTTATCTGCCATCTGCCATGGCCAGTTGTACCAAAAGAGGATCAAGAAGGCGTATGACAAGAAGATTCGACCTCGAGAATTCCACACAGGTGACCTAGTCGTAAGGAAGATCTTGCCAATTCACACCGATCCAAGGGGCAAATGGACTCCCAACTATGAGGGACCGTACATTGTGAAGAAGGCATTTTCAGGTGGTGCTTTAATCCCGACAAAGATGGATGGGGAAGACGTTCCGCTTCCAGTCAATTCAGACTCAGTCAAAAAATACTACGGATAAAAGACCCGCTAGGTCGACGTACCTAGGCAAAAATAAGGGCATCCCGGAAAACCAAAAGGGTTTGGGCAAAAATTAGGGATAAAACAAAAAAAGAATAACCCGCTAAGTTGAAAACCTGAAAAGGCGACTTAGGCAAAAAGGGGCATCCCGCTGGGTTGAAAACCCGAAAGGGCGATCCAGGCAAAAGTTAGGGATCAAAAGCGAGAGGCTGCAGTCTGAATATCTTTCACAAAGACCACTATAACCCCTTGGCAGAACAGACGGATCAATCCAACCATTACCCTTCTGAAGCAAAGCATTGAGAGGATCAAGGATATGGGAACTGTAGCAATATCAGTTTTAATGGAAATCCGAGCATTTCTCTTTGCCATTCCGCTCTTTGCATTTTTATTTTTTTATTTTCTTTTTCGCAACTACCTCATTTAGGAGTTGCTTCCCTGTACAGAAGCCTATTCACAGGCATTCCATCAATAAAATGATCTTTTGATGCAAAAGCTTTCTTTCTTTCTTTTCCGCATGCGAGATGTGATTTAATTCGTTATTAAACATTGCACTGAAAGCATGGGGGCAATAATCACAAAATCAAAACGAAACATGATGTTACATAAACATAAAAGTGCTCTAAGGGGCGCCATCTGCATCCAAACGTTGTTTTCTGTGCAGGTTGCAGGTTCTAGCCATCATCTTGGCCCATGATATGTCACAAAGGTCATCATCATTCCACGTGAAAGTTCCAAAGTATAATCCATCAGTACTGGTAAGCATGGAGCGCCTGAAAAGTCCATATTCCCCTTCAATCTGGCAGACAAAGAATGGTCCCCCAAAGAACTCATGATTCCCCAAGCAGTATAGGATATAAGGAAAGTCGAGTAAAGTCACTCCCTCCCCAGCAAAGCTATGTTCTAACTCTCCACACGGTTGCCAATAAGCTGTGGCACTATGAGGTTTCCAACGCCCATCCGCAATAATGTTTCAAGACAACAAGCAGCGGACCCCAATGATCTTGCTCCCCTGTCACTAATGCCTTTATTTGGCACTTTGCATATAGAATTCATTGCATATAACATTGCATCTTCAAAAGCGTAGCATATCCGTCAAAGTGGATCATTACGCCATAGAAAAATTCAAGCATGCATACAAAGCATAAGCCAGATAGTACAAATCATCACTCAATCAAGCCGATGGTGCATCCTCACAGAAGTTGTCATCCGTATAAACTTCACTTGATATCTACTACTCCATCACAAATCTCTTCCAGCCATGGTGCCGATACCTGGTATCCCAATCCCCAGTAATTCAATCTACCAAACTCCTCAAACACTCGTCTGTGTCATCCCTTCGATACTCGTCTGTATCCCCCTTCTGATGCTCGTATGTGTCACACTCTTTCGATACTCGTCTGTATTCCCCTTCTGATGCTCGTATGTGTCACTTCTTTCGATACTCGTCTGTATCTCTTTTGATGCTCGTCTGTATCTCTTTTTGATGCTCGTCTGTATCTCTTTTGATGCTCGTATGTGTCATCCGTTTCGTACTCGTTTGTACTTTCTGTCGATGCTCGTTAGTGTCATTCTTTTTGTACTCGTTTGTACCCTCCTTTGATGCTCGTCTGTATCTCTTTTGATGCTCGTCTGTATCTCTTTTTGATGCTCGTCTGTATCTCTTTTGATGCTCGTATGTGTCATTCTTTTCGTACTCGTTCGTACCTTCTTTCGATGCTCGCATGTGTCGTTTCTCTGATGCTCGTATGTGTCATTCTTTCTGTACTCGTCTGTACCTTCTTTTGATGCTCGTATGTGTCACTCTTTTTGTACTCGTCTGTACTTTCTTTCGATGCTCGTATGTGTCACTCTTTCGATACTCGTCTGTATTTCCCTCAAAAACAATTGTCTATGCCACTTTATCTTTCTGTCAAACCTACTTCTCTCCCAATCATTTCCATGTAAATATCTTTGAGAACCTTGTATTGGCACCTTGGCTACGTTACAAGTTATCACCATCCAGTTACTCACTGTAAATATTTCCATCAGAAGAATAAAAATTCTCTTTCCCCAGCAGATATCAAAACAAAAATAAGGATAACACTTACACCATCTTCTCTTCAGGACAAATTTCTGGTCTTGGTATTTAATCTTCTTCCACCTCGAGTGTTCGAAAGGCTGACGCCAATCTCACCTTCCGGTTTAAGATGATTAAATAGGGGCAGCTGTCATACCCCAAATTTGTCCTACCCTTTACTTCTAACTGGCTTAGGCTTTGCGTTCATGTACATACATCATTTAGGCTATAACTCACATGCATGCATTCATACCATTGGTACTATTCAAAGATTAACAAGGAGGAGCTTTATTGCAAAGAATTGTTGATCAGAAAATAAGAAGACAGAGGTATAATCAGGTGGTTCTATGTTCATTGAAGTCCTCCTGGATTGGGGTGTCTCTCTGCTTCAAATCAGGGCATTGATTAGAGGGTACAAGCTTGCAAATCATCTGGTTCTTTAAATCAGGGTTTCTTTGACCAAAGTCAACCAGTTGACTTTCTGGTCAACATTTAATCAGAAGTGGCTTCTATGTGTGGAAAACTTCTCATACTGACTGTGTGGGCGTGTTTGTTTGACTGAATGTGGGTGGAAGAGATTTAATCGGGAATTTCATCAATAGTCGGAAAAATCGGAACAGTTGACTTTTGGGTCAAAATCGGGAAAATTATTCAAATATTGACTTTTGGTGGAAAATTAATCAAGAAAAGTCGAAGAACGGATAAAATCGGGAGTTCGGCAAAAAGTTGGGAAAAATAGAAAAAAGACATTCCAACACTTAGAAAATTTTTTGATGTCTTAAATCTTGTTGGGCGGTCCACTTCAGCACCAGATTACACGTGGCAAACGACATTTTCCGGAAAAGTTTCCAACATCACAGTTGTTCCTCTCATGGAGGAGAACAACTTTGTAGTTGGACACTTTTTCATTTGAAGCTTGTATGAAGAGTTAAAGTGGTGTGAAGTTGCTAGAAACTCATTTGAATCAAGTCACATTCCAGGTCACCAGTCAGGTCATGACCTGGCATTTTCACAAACACATGGCATGCCAAATCTCCAGCCATTTTTAGAGCTCTACAGAAATGCTATGAATGCAAACTTGGTATCATTCTCTTCCTCGCCATCTCCTCTATCCATTGAAACAAGAATGGGTACAATTGGACAAATATTGAGTGAGATACAAGCCTTCAAAGTGGTGCCCCAACCCTGACCAAATTCTGCAGGCAGCCATGACACAGAATTCTGGGCACGCAACGCATTTCAGCAAACACGTGGTGGACCAAATGTCAAAGCCTATTTCTTCCTCCACAAGTCTCTATCTTAAACAAGCCCAGTTCTAAGCTATTCCTTGCCATGTCCTCTATCCAATGAGACCAATATCACTGATTTTGGACATGTATTGATCGAGATAGAGAGGCTCAAAGTACCACCCTCGCAGAGTCACGTTCTGGCCATACGCATGGGACAGCATGCTGCTGGGCGTATGCAGTGGTATTCGCATGAATTCAAGGTCATTTTTCTCATACTTTTAGGCTTTATTTTGAGATATTTTCAACACCAATCTTGTTCTATCCCATGCCCTCTTTGATATGACACCATTCTTGCATCATTTAACAACCCATGGCTTGAGATATAAGTGTCCAAAGTAAGCACCACAGCATGAAAAAAAAAAAAAAAAACAACACACAATTGCACTACACACACATTAAAGTCCCACATTGGAAAGATGAAAAAGTTGTGCTACAAGTCCCACATTGGAAAAATGAGAAAGAGGTATTGCAAACTATTCCAAGTCCCACATTCAAGGATTGAGAATCACAAACTAATGGTTGGCAATATAAATAGAAACTCATACATCAACCATTTCTCACCTCCACTCTTCACTATATCACTATACCTCTCTCTCTCTCTCTCTCCTCTCTCTCTCTCTCTCTCTCTCTCCTCTCTCTCTCCTCTCTCTCTCTCTCTCCTCCTCTCTCTCTCCTCTCTCTCCTCTCTCTCTCTCCCCTCTCTCTCTCTCTCTCTCTCTCTCTCTCCCCCCTCCCTCTCTCTCTCTCTCTCTCTCTCTCTCTCTCTCTCTCTACAACTCAATCCAAGATTCTCCCATAGGTAAATCTCACAAACCTCTTTGCATATCATGTAGCAAGTTTATGCATATTTTGTCCGACATTAGAAATCTTTTATTAAAAACAAATAAAAATAATTTTCTCCTTTATCTTTTTCTTTGCAATTTATTAATTGTTTCTTCTTAAATAAAAAACAACAAAAAAGATTTTCCACTAATTAGATTGTTAGTTTTTTTGACTCTCTAGACTTTAATTGTTTTTTTAGAATTTAATAGACTTTTTACATAAAACCATAAAACAAAAATAATGGTTTTTATTTTATTTTATATATTTCAAATTAGTATCTCTTGCATGAAATAAAAATGAGATAGTTCATGAATATATTTTCACAAATAGTTTAGATTTAATTCTTTCTTTCTTTGTGAATATTTTCCATATATGTGAAATGTCTAAAATGCCCTTGATCCTTAGTATTGTCTTTTCCATTTAATTGCTTTTTCCTCCCTTATTTTCTTGTAGAATTAGAACAACATAGAATATAGAAAATAGGCTAGTCTCCCCCTTTTCGCATTCTTTTTTCTTTTACAACCATAAAACATTAATAAATACTTGAATAAAATCCCCTTAAAAAACACCAACCAAAAACACTTCAAAAAACCTAATAAATGTTCAGACTTAAAACAAAAGTGAGGAAGTGATGCGAGACCTTGTAGTAGGTTCTCGTCATCATGGAATTACCCTAAAAGACACAAATCAATCATTTCTTTTTCTTTCGCCTGCTTGGCACCTAAGGGCACCGTTATCTCCGCTCCATTGCATCCTAGGTCGATCCCTTATGCAAGAGCGTGAGCGTTAACTCCGCCCAACTAAAAAACACAAAAACAAACAGAAAATCTTTAGCCGAGCTACGGTAACTCTGATTCCTGAAAAGGATACGTAGGCAGCGGGGTAGGGCCCGTGCGAGTACAATTCTTTTTTTTCCCTACATTTTGCATTCATTTCGCATATAGGTAGACATAGTACACACCCTTTAGATAGAAACAAACATAGGTGGATACCATCGAGTACGATGGGCGTGAGGGGTGCTAGCACCTTCCCCTTGCGTAACCGACTCCCGTACCTAGATTCTCTGGTCGCAAGACCTTGTTCCTTCCTTTGTTAGGTTTTCTGATATTCCTTTCCCTTTTGGGATAAATATATTGGTGGCGACTCTGTTCATTTTTCGTGAGCGTGCGACAACGACACATGACAGGAAGAAGGTCTATGTTCCAAGACCTGGTGCTTAAGTCTGGAGGAGAAGTCAAGTTTGGAGGAGATCAGAAGGGCAAGATAATTGGCTCTGGAACTATAAAGTCTGGTAACTCTCCTTCCATTTCAAATGTACTTCTTGTAGAAGGATTAACACATAACCTCTTATCTATCAGTCAATTGAGTGACAACGGTTATGATATAATCTTTAATCAAAAGTCTTGCAAGGCTGTAAATCAGAAGGATGGCTCAATCCTATTTACTGGCAAGAGGAAGAACAACATTTATAAGACAGATCTGCAAGATCTTTTGAGTCAGAAGGTGACTTGTCTTATGTCTGTTTCTGAAGAGCAGTGGGTCTGGCACAGAAGATTAGGTCATGCTAGTTTGAGAAAGATTTCTCAGATTAACAAACTGGATCTTGTCAGAGGACTCCCTAATCTGAAATTCAAATCAGATGCTCTTTGTGAAGCATGACAGAAGGGCAAGTTCTCCAAACCTGCATTCAAGTCCAAGAATGTTGTTTCTACCTCAAGGCCATTAGAACTCTTGCACATTGATCTGTTTGGCCCAGTAAAAACAGCATCTGTCAGAGGGAAGAAATATGGATTAGTCATCGTAGATGATTATAGCCGCTGGACATGGGTAAAATTCTTGAAACACAAGGATGAGTCTCATTCAGTGTTCTTTGAATTCTGCACTCAGATTCAATCTGAGAAAGAGTGTAAAATCATAAAGGTCAGAAGTGATCATGGTGGTGAATTTGAGAACAGATTCTTTGAAAAGTTCTTCAAAGAAAATGGTATTGCCCATGATTTCTCTTGTCCTAGAACTCCACAGCAAAATGGAGTTGTAGAGCGAAAGAATAGGACTCTACAAGAAATGGCCAGAACCATGATCAATGAAACCAATATGGCTAAACATTTCTGGGCAGAAGCAATAAACACTGCATGCTATATTCAGAATAGAATCTCTATAAGACCTATTCTAAATAAGACTCCTTATGAATTGTGGAAGAATATAAAGCCCAACATTTCATATTTCCATCCTTTTGGATGTGTATGCTTTATTCTGAACACTAAAGATCATCTTGGTAAGTTTGATTCCAAAGCACAAAAATGTTTCCTTCTTGGATATTCTGAACGCTCAAAAGGCTACAGAGTATACAATACTGAAACATTGGTTGTAGAAGAATCAATCAATATCAGGTTTGATGATAAGCTTGGTTCTGAAAAACCAAAGCAGTTTGATAATTTTGCAGATTGTGATATTGATGTATCAGAAGTTGTTGAGCCAAGAAGCAACGCATCAGAAGCAGAGCTTCTCAGAAGCAAAGAATCTGAAGATCAAGTATCAGCTTCTCTGGAGAATCTAAGCATTTCTGAAGAACCATCTGTCAGAAGATCATCCAGACTCATTTCTGGTCATTCAGAAGATGTCATTCTTGGAAAGAAGGATGATCCAATCAGAACAAGAGCATTCCTTAAGAACAATGCAGACTGTCAATTAGGTCTTGTATCTTTGATCGAGCCAACTTCTGTTGATCATGCTCTAGAAAATCCAGACTGGATAATTGCTATGCAAGAAGAACTGAATCAGTTTACAAGGAATGATGTTTGGGATCTTGTTCCTAGACCAGATGGATTCAATATAATCGGTACAAAATGGGTCTTCAGAAACAAGCTCAGTGAGAAAGGTGAAGTGGTAAGGAACAAAGCCAGACTGGTGGCTCAGGGTTACAGTCAGCAAGAAGGGATTGACTATACAGAAACCTTTGCACCAGTGGCCAGGCTAAGTTTGAAATGAGCATGATGGGAGAACTCAAGTACTTCCTTGGAATACAAATAAATCAAACATCAGAAGGAACGTATGTTCACCAAACCAAGTATGTGAAGGAACTTCTGAAGAAGTTTAATCTTCTAGACTGCAAAGAAGCCAAAACTCCTATGCATCCAACATGCATCCTAGGTAAGGATGAGGTAAGTAAGAAGGTAGATCAGAAGTTATACAGAGGTATGATTGGATCTCTCCTATATTTGACTGCTTCTAGACCTGACATTCTTTTCAGTGTTTGTTTGTGTGCTAGATTCCAATCAGATCCTAGAGAATCTCATTTGACTGCTGTTAAGAGAATTCTAAGGTATCTGAAAGGTACTACTAATGTTGGCTTAGTTTACAGAAAATCTAAAGAATACAACTTAGTAGGATTCTGCGATGCTGACTATGCTGGAGACAGAATTGAAAGAAAGAGTACTTCAGGAAGTTGCCAATTTCTTGGAAGTCATTTGATCTCTTGGTATAGCAAGAAGCAAGCAACTATTGCTCTATCAACAACAGAAGCAGAATATGTCGCTGCTGCTGGTTGCAGTACACAGATGCTCTGGATGAAGAGTCAGCTAGAAGATTATCAGATATATGAGAGTAACATTCCTATATTCTGTGATAATACTTCTGCTATATGTTTATCTAAGAATCCTATTCTTCATTCAAAAGCTAAACATATTGAGATTAAACATCATTTCATAAGGGACTATGTTCAGAAGGGTGTTCTATCTTTAAACTTTGTGGATACAGACCATCAATGGGCTGATATCTTTACAAAACCCCTGGCTGAAGATAGGTTTAAGTTCATTCTGAAGAACATCAGTATGGATTTATGCCCAGAATGAGAAGATGCGAAGTTCTTATGTATGAGTATCTTCTGAAATGAAAGTGGATTATTTTTTAAATCAGAAGTTTTGATTAAAATCTTTTAGAAATTATGATTCGGTTATTACCAACGTTTCATTGTCTAAGTTGATTCAGAACCTCTTTTAAAGCAAAACAGCTGTAACGTTTTATCTCGGGATGGTAAACCTGTCTTTACTGATCATGGATAAGCGTGCGTGCAGTTGAAGGGACGCCGACCATAGGTAACTGTGCCAGTCACCTCATTTGTCTTTATTATCTCTCCTCATGTCACGTAACATTAAATGCTATCCATCATTTGTTCCATTTTCTTTTAAATACTCTTCAAACGCTTCTCCTTCCCTCTTATGTTTTCTCCATTATACTCTTTCTTTGTTTTTCTTTCTATCTCTCTGCATTCATATCAAACCCTAGCTGTTCATTATTTGCAAATCCATCATGAACTCTTCATCAAGCCCAGGAAACCATGAAAATGATCAAAACAAAAAGAGAAAAGCTGTTGAAACATCTTCTTCCAAACCCAAAAAGATAAAGATCACCTATGACCCTCTCAAGGTGAATCCATTCGAAGCAAAGTTGTCTGGAAACTATTCTAGACGTGTGTTTCAACCCCCTGGTGAAAGCCCTCCATCATCTCCATCATCTTCCTCATCTTTTTACCTTCAAGACTCAACTTCCTCTTCATCTAACCTTTCCTCTCCCTCAACCCATTCCAACGAAATCTCTTCATCTTCACCTGCTGAGAACGTTGTTTCTGATAGAGATTGTGGAAAATCTGCATCAGAATCAAGTCTCCCTGACACCTCGCCTGGAAGCCCAAGAAGCAGTCAATGATGCGTTTTCACGCCTTCATGGCAAGGAAAACTGCAAATTATGACAGGGTTCAAGACATGCTGACGCAGCTTTTGTCTTAGCTAGGGTCTTAGTCTTTGGTCTTAGTAGTTTTCTTTCCGTGTTACATCTGCTTGTTAAACATAAGAACCTTTGTAAAATCTTTTGATTATCAATGAAAAGTTTCTTTGTTTTTACATTCCAGTGTTTTATTTGTCGTTTTATACATCTGAATCTTTTGGAATATTCTTTTTGATGTTATGACAAAAAGGGGGAGAAGATAAATGATAAATGATTTGATTAATCTATCAGTTGCTGGGTAAAGCTCCCACACATTTACTAACAAGAACTGCAAGTTCCATATGGTTTAAGTGTTTTGCAGGTATAAAAGACGTGAAGAGAATCTTCAAAGCAAAACCATAAGAAGCGTTATTCTGTAAAAAGAATAAGCTTATGGAAACTGAAGCAAGCTGAGTGCTGTCAAGCTTCAGAATCAGAAGCACTGATAATAGAATTTGATCCAAAATTTGTCTATTTGCTTTGACAAAGTTCTATTTGCTCTGATACATTATTTTAGCCTATATGGCTCTAATACATATCATGTGTTCTAATATACATTTTATGTTCTGACTCATTCATGCTGACTTTTGTCGTTTAGTTTTTGTTCTGTAACATTTCAGGATGTAGAGATGCTCTGATGATGCTCTGGTACATTCAACAATGTTCTGATACAAATCTAGCATGAAGTGATGTTGGTAGAAATTCAAAGTTCTGAAGCTGTCCTAAATGGAAGCAGAAATCAGAAGCTGTGAATGTTCTGAAGATCAAAGAAATTCAAGTTCTGAAGCTGTCCTAGATGGAAGCAGGAATCAGAAGTTGTGAATGTTCTGAAGATCAAAGAAATTCAAGTTCTGAAGCTGTCCTAGATGGAAGCAGGAATCAGAAGTTGTGAATGTTCTAGGGATCTAAAGAAATTCAAAGTTCTGAAGCTGTCCAATGGAAGCAGAAGTCAGAAGCTATGAATTCTCTAAAGACAGAAGCTTATGTGATCGTCTCTACCGAAATAATCAGGGAAGTCTTTTATTAAAGTTCTTCGAGTATGTATTTCAGGGGGGAGATTATTTATCTCAGGGGGAGATTGTTAATCTCAAGGGGAGACATATTCACATGCTTATGCTATAGCTGTGTAATTTGTCTTTTGCCGTCTGCTCTTTCTGATCGCAAATTCATATCATTTATATATGTTTTTGTCATCATCAAAAAGGGGGAGATTGTTAGAACAAGATTTGTTCTGATCAATTATCTTAGTTTTGATGATAACAATAATATGAATTTTGCTTAAGATAATATGGTACTCTAATCCAATGCAATTTCCTTTTCAGGAAATATATAAAGAGTATGCATAATTCAGCGCTCAGAAGCTTTGTCTCAAAAGGTTCAGCATGCAACATCAGAACATGGTCTGGCAAGACATCAGAAGATGGTCGAAGCAGAATCAGAACATGGGTCTATGGAAGCATCAGAAGAACATGAGATCAGAAGCACTGAAGTTCTGATGGTATCACGCTCAGAAGCACTTCAAGGTCAGAAGATCAGAAGATGCTTTGCACCAAGCTGTTTGACTCTGATGATATTCAAACGTTGTATTCACAAACATCAGATCAGAAGAAAGTACAAGTGGCAGGCTACGCTGACTGACAAAAGGAACGTTAGAAGCTATTAAAGGCAACGTCAGTAGACACAGCGTGAACAAGGCTCGAGGTAGTTGACAAAAGCGTATAACATTAAATGCGATGCTGTACGGAACACGCAAAGCATTAAATGCACTCAACGGTCATCTTCTCAAACGCCTATAAATATGAAGTTCTGATGAGAAGCAAGGTTAACGACTCTGAACCAATTCTACACAAATTCTGTGAATATTAACTTGCTGAAACGCTGTTCAAACTAAAAGCTCAGAATCTTCATCTTCATCAAAGCTCACTACATTGTTGTTGTAATATATTAGTGAGATTAAGCTTAAACGTTAAGAGAAATATCACTGTTGTGATTATAGCTTTTAAGAAGCATTGTAAAACTCTTATTTGATTACATTAAGTTGTAAGTAACTAGAGTGATCAAGTGTTGATCAGGATACTCTAGGAAGTCTTAGCTTGTGTCTAAGCAGTTGTAATTAGAGTGATCACGTGGTGGTCAGGATACTCTAAGAAAGTCTTAGCTTGTGTCTAAGCATTTGTTCCTGGAGTGATCAGGTTGTGATCAGGATACTCTAGAAGACTTAGTTGCGGACTAAGTGGAAAACCATTGTAATCCGTGCGATTAGTGGATTAAATCCTCAGTTGAGGTAAATCATCTCTGCGAGGGTGGACTGGAGTAGTTTAGTTAACAACGAACCAGGATAAAAATAACTGTGCAATTTATTTTTATCTGTCAAGTTTTTAAAGCTACACTTATTCAAACCCCCCCCCCCCCTTTCTAAGTGTTTTTCTATCCTTCACTTCATTCTAGATTTTCCTCTCCAAAAACATTCTTCCATGTTAAGAGCAAGAGATAATCTATCTTGTGCCTCCAATTCTAGCCTTTTAATAGTACCGTCCCCACCCGAAATCTGAGTTTGAGCTTGAATCCAGTTTAAATTTTCTTCAGCCAATTTTAAATTATGAGTAATATTACCGAAGGAGGAATGATTCATATTTCTTAAAATTCTTTTGAGCATTTGAAGGTTCTAGTAGAGGACGAATGTAATGCCCCGAATTTAATTAATTATTTAATTAAATTAAATCAAGGATTTATTCGTTGGAATTAGTCGAAGTCGGGATTTATCGGTATTATTCTGAAGGTGTAATTGGATTAATATGTTGATTTGAGCAGTTAAGTTTATGGTCGGATTAGTCGGAGAAATACAATTGTGTGTTGGTATTAATTAATATATGGAGCAATTGTAGTCGTATAATATTATTGGGAATAATAATCGTTATGTTATGTGATTATTTATTTATGTGTGTTATTTGGCTTAATTGAGTAATTAGAGGAATATTATTAATTAGGCCTAAGTGAAAGAAATATGACACAAAGAGATTGGATTGTGGGTTAAGCCCAATTAAGAAAAGAAGGATTGTAAGAGAGTTAGGGTTTTAGAGACATAACTCTTATTTGGAGAAAGAGGAGAAAGAAGAGAAAGAAGATAAAGAAGAGAAGAAGAGAGGAAGCTATGGCATGAAGAGGAAGAACTCCATTAAAGAAAGTGAAGCTTTTGATAAGGTAAGGGTGGGGTTCTTACTCTCTAAGGGCTGGCATGATGATGTTTATGGTGGGTTAGATTGTATGTTATTCTCCATGGATGTGTGAGTTTGAAATTGTTAGGTTTTGAGTGAAATCAATTGGGTAATGTTGTATGTATTGATGGAAATGATATGTTATAATGCTTCTTACCATGATTCTATGTATGGGTTTTGAATTATAACATGTTCGGTAGAAAGAATGTGAAAACCTACCTTTTGGGAATTGGGTGAAATTCATAGATTTCCATGATTAATGAGGTTTTGATGAATCTAGTGGTACGTATGAGTTGTATATATGATATGTATGTGAATTTCGTGTGCAATTTTGAGCTGGAATATGGATTTGGGTGTAGGGATGAACTCGTGTAGAAAAATACTTCTGACCTGTGTTCGCGGCGCAAACTGAGTCAGTTTTGAAACGCTGGCTACTGACTTGTGTTTCGCGGCGCAACTTTAGGGTGGCGGCGCGAACTGAAGGCAGATTTTGGGAAATTCAAATATGTATAACTTTTGATCGGTAACTCCGTTTTATGCGCCATTTCGAAGCATTGGAAAGCTAACACAATGAACTATACCATGATGCAATTAAATGATTAATAGGATATAGTCTCCTATTATGTTTATTAGGATTAAGTGATGAACTATGTTGTGTTAACATATGAAGTATGCTTTTTGCGATCAATTGACATAACCATGTTGTGGTATAACTTGAAGTATGTTTTTCTTATGAGGATACAATGCTATTGAGATGATGATATGTACCTTCCTTATGATGAGATAATGATGTATGTTATGATAAGCATAATTGATAATGATGTTGTATGCTATATGTGATTATTTATACGTCTTGAGAGGTATGAGCTACTAGTGATGCCATGTGATGAATTAACAATGAACATGTCTTTATTAGGAAGTTGAATATAACGTGTTATGATGATTGCTTGAATTGTGGAATATGATGAATGTGTTGATGTTTTTGTTAATAAGATGAATTGTTGATGTTTGTCATTAACATGATGGACTCGTTGTTGTTGTTGCTAATATGATGATTTTGTTGTTGTTGTTGTTGTAATATGATGAATTGTTATTGTTGTAATGTTATGAGTTTGTTGTTGTTGCTGTAGACCCTATGATCAATGTTGATAAGTTGTATTGTGTTGATAAGAAACAATTTGATTAAGTCGTTCAAGTTGGCTATGTTGTGCAAGTTGGTTATGTTTGTTTTGTTATTTATGTGGATTTATATTGTTTAAGTTGGCCTAAATGGCAATCGTTTAAGTTGGTTAAGTTGTTTAAGTTGTTCATGTTATTTATCTTGCTTAAGTGGTTTAAGTTGTGTTTGTGGATGTGCATCATTGAGTCACATCATTGCATTGTTTAAGTTGGCCCAAGTGGCAATTGTTCAAGTTGGCCTAAATGACAATTGTTTAAGTTGGCCTATATGTCAAATGTTTAAGTTGGCCCAATGGCAAATGTTTAAGTTGGGAGTTTACTCCAAATGGTACCACATGCATATGCATAAGTTTGAGTTTACTCCTATATTATTTATCATGCATTCATTTATATTGTAAGATATCTCACCCCTTTGCTGATATTTCCCCTACCATGGGAAATGGGCAGGTACTCAAGATTAGTCGTGGATGTTCGAGGTTATTGATGTGAAGTCTTTATGTTGCTTAATGGCAAGTCGAGTTGGTGTCCTTTGCTCTGATATGTAGCACTCGGGGGGAATTAGTCGTTATTATTTAATTGTTGTATCTCATGATGACATTTGTTTTAAGTTGAATTGAAAGATATTTATAAGTTGAAATTGGAAGTTGTTGGATAAAGATTTGTTTCCGAATGCTATGTATCTTTGTTAAATGAAATACAAGTTATTTATGGTTTAAGTTGAAATGTGACATCCCATAGTTTGATGAATATTTTTTTAAATACACTTTGATTTTCGCTTATACTTGCGGGGTAGAATTGGGGTGTTACAACAAACATAAGACATCAAATAACCTTATGACTCCAATAGGACTCAATCAAAGATTTACAATCTTTGTGAAAAGTCGAGGTTTTTAAAAATATAAATTGATACATTAATTTGTGATGGTTGATTTGGAACTCTACAAGAATGGGAAAGTGATGTGAGTGTAACTTAGGTAGATGTTATGGTTAAATTATATTTGTTTTCCCCTTAAAATACATGTAGGTTTTACGCAAAACAAGTAGGACTTTTAATTGTTTTCCTCGTTTAGTTCATATAATTTAGGTATATGTCATGGTTAAAAGTTATTTATATTCCCCGTAAAATCCATGTTTGATCTACTTATTGCACATGTTTGATCTACTCACAAAAAGTACAATAGAGATGACAAAATTTATTTCCTAAGAGGAGCCAAGAGAGTTAGTGTGTTTGCTTAATTAGTGAATGAATTTTTCAATCCTAGGGATTGGGATATTTATAAGCATATTGGGTCATTGCTAGAATGAATGAAGGGGTCAATTTATATCCTTATGGATTCGACCATGATTCTAGTATTTTGACTAAATCATGGGAGTGAGTGGAACCGAAGTGACTTCATCATAGGCGAAGCTGGCGGTGGGGTAATATATGGGTTGACTTGTTTTACCACGATCTATATTCCAGGTATTGTGCCTTGCGGGCATGGAGTAATGGATCAAGTGGTATGGATCTTTCAATTCGCTTTAACCAATGTGTCCATCAGTAGACCTGAATCTCATTATTGCTTAACCAGGTTAGTGCTTAGTAGATATGGGCAAAATTCAAGCAACCCAAGCTCCATGCGAGGTGGATTAGGCGGTCACTAACTAACCTGACTCGTGTTATGGCCCTATTATGAGGCTTTGGGCATTTGAGTTATAGGTCACTCTGTTTTGTGGCCCTATTAAACAAGGTAGATAGTGATCCTTTTTTGGGAGACACTTGTAAAGTCGAGTCTCTCGGGCGATACTTTTGTTTCCTTGTTAGAGGGTTTTTCTAACATTACTCTTCAGAGTCTTTTAAGTTTACAATGATTTAACTCAACTAACACGTATATTTTTTGTCAACCAATCCCAATTAAAATAATTTTATCAAATAAATAAAATTCCTAAGGCCATCTCAATTGGCTAAAAAAAATTGAAAATCTCACTTAAAAAACAATACTAAAAAACTTAAAGTGCAAAAAGCCAAAATAATTATCACTCAAATATTCATGTATATATAATCGTCACTAGTAGTAACATTTATTTCATTTTTACAAAATTTTATAACCCAATGAAGATTTCTTTCGTACCGATTTATTTCTAACAATATTTTAATGTACTTTGATGTTGAGTTTTTTGAAAAGTAAGCGAGCTGTTAGACAATCCACTATGGCACTATATGTTAATAGAAAATTCAACAGCAGCCACATATGTACCCACTATGACTTTTTTTAGTTTGGAAAAACTATCTCATAATATATTTAGAAAAATGGTTGGTATTACTTTTATTCCACTAGCTAAATATTTCATAAAATTTTGAATTAATTTTAAAATATATCTAATTTTATTATTATTATTATCGTCGTCAAAATTTTTCTGATAGATATTTTTATAGAATTTCGAAAAATGAATGGATAAATAATTCTTTCGTAAAAATACAACATTTAAATATTATGAATATCAAGATCTATAGAAATAACTATTTTTACCTAATATATAATCATTTATAAAAAAACATAAATTTACAAATTTAAATTGATATTCATAATAATAAAAAACATAAATTTTTTCATTAATTCTGATAAACAAATTTTATTATATTCAAAGTTAAATTAATAGCTTAGATTTAAAAAATAATGGACAATATTTGACGCAGAAGTAAACTTTAAATTCAAATGTTAACGCTGAACATTTGAAAGAGTTATTTCTATTTAAATTTTTTAAAGTAGATAATAAAATTGATATATTTTTAAACACATTAGAAAATAATACTAAAAAACTTTTAAAATAAAAATTAATAAGGAATACATAATATTTTGATTGTGAATCGGAAAAATATAAAATAAAATATAGCAAAATAAAATTTCATTAAAAATATTTAAAAATAAGAGAAAACTTGTAAATTTCATTGTTCACTTTATATATATTTTTATTTACAACATAATTATTAAGCACTTATTACTCTTTATTTTATTTTTTATTTATTTTGTATTTTTCCGTGATTTTGTACTCCATTTAATTTTTTTATCAATTTTATAGTGTATTTAAGTGAATAATAGAATATAATTTTATTTAATTGAAATATATATATATATATATATATATATATATATATATATATATATATATATATATATATATGTTGAATTATTTATATTTATCTCTTTTAAAGTAGATAATGAAGTTGATATACTTTTAAACCGAGTAGAAAATAATATTCAAAAACTTTTAAAATTAAAATAAAATAAATTATGAATAATGAATACATAATATTTTTAATAAGAAAAATATCACAATAAAATATAGCAAAATTAAATTTCATTGAAAATGTTTAAAAATATGAGAAAACTTGTCAATTTCATTGTTCATTTTATGTATATTTTTTATTTTCAACATAAATATTAAGCACTCATTACTCTTTATTTTATTTTTATTTATTTTCTATTTTTTGTTTTAATATGATTTTATACTCCATTTAAAAAATTTATAGTGTATTAAGAGAATATAATATAATTTTATTAAATTAAATAAAATATATATATATATATAGTGAAATTTGTTTAAAGATGAGAAGAAACATTTTTTTATTAAAAATCATATTTGTTATTAGAAAATATTAAAAATCACATTTTTAAGAAATATTAATAAGATTTATTTTAGTTATGCGACTTGTTAGTAAAAATTAGAAGAAGAAAAATGTATTGACGTATGATATATATATATATATATATATATATAATGTCAATGTCGTTAAACTATTTCCATTGAAACCCACTTTATAATCGTAGGTTTTATACAAAACAATAACGATTTTTAATTGTTTTCCGCATAAAGTGCATGTTTGATCTACTTATTTCATGTAATTTACGTTGATGTCATTGTTAAAATATATATGTTTTCCTCATAAAGTGCATGTTTGATTTACTTATTTCGCATGTTTGATCTACTCACGAAAAATACAATAGAGATGACAAAATTATTTATTTAATTAGTGAATTAATTTTCCAACCTTAGAGATTAGAATATTTATAGGCATGGTGGGTCGTTGTTAGAGTGATTGAAGCGGTCAGTTTCTATCCTTATGGATTCGACCATGATTTTAGGGTTTCGACCAAATCATGGGAGTGAGTAAAATCGATCTCCCTTTGTCATAGGAGAAGCTGGAGGAAATATAATATATGGGTTGACTTGTGATATGGATCTTCCAGCCCACCTAACCACTGTGCCAATTAGTAAACATAAATCTCATTATTGTTTAATCGTGTTAGTGCTTGGCAAAGATGGGCTCAGGTCAGGTGACCCAACTTCAGGTGAGGTGGATCAGGCATCCGCTGACCATCCTGAATCGTCTTATGGCTCTATTATGAGGCTTTGGGGTGTTTGAGTTATGGGTCCCTCCTTTTTAAGGCTTATGTCATACCCTAATTTTGACCCCCCTGAGATGTCACACCTCCATACTTTACATCAAATTCAAAGCAGATACTCAGAACAGTCACTTATTCACCTAGTATTTAATCGAGGATGTTCAAAGACAAGAGAGATCAGGCAAAGGGTCATTCAATGAAAGGATTAGTCTCCAATACAATCATAGGACTCAAACGCTTCATTCTATTCACCTATGATTGATTAGACACCAGTCATTAGGACTCAGGTTTGCTCAGATCACCAATTTAGGGTTTTGAGCCCATCAAGGGCTGCAATCAGGGACCACATTTGGGAAACCCTAAAAAGCTCCAGGGCATCACTCAAAGGCTTCAATCATCTTCAATAATCCATGTGACAATATCCACAGGGCATTTCACTTCAATTCAAGATCCAAAGTCATCAATTTCATCTGGTCGACAATTAGGGTTTTTGACCTAATTCACCTAGACAGTTGACTTTTAATCAGGACATGGATCCAAAACTCAAAACATGGCTCAAGGACTTCTATTACCTCAATATAGTTCATTCACATCACTCATTTAAGGAGGAGAACTTGATTCATCACAAAAGTCCATTCACATTCCTAGTTTTTTGGTCAAACCATGACCTTTAAGGATCAATATCATCAATATAGGATTATTGAAGTCATTTGGCCAAAGAAAATCAAGAAAATTCATCAAGGATCAAAAAGTCAACAAAAGTCAAACTAAGTGCATTTTTGACCTAATTCATGGATCTCAAAATTTCACCTACATAACTCAAAAAACTTCCAACATGAAAGTTGTAGACCTCATCAAATAAAACAACTTCTCACAAAGGAAATTTCTTCAAGAGATCAATCATTTAAGAGATATGGACTTTGGAAGTTATAGGTCATGAAAAACTTAGAAAATTTCTAAGTATTTTGACCTAGTTTTCTTCAAACTTTGGGCCTGTTTTACACAATTTTCCCAAATGATTTTAGAAAAACCTCAAACTAATGAATTGAAGTACATATTAAGGGCTTTCCAAATTGTGCTCAACCTTCTCCAAATTCATTTTGAGATAGGAGTTATACTTGTTCAAAGTTGGCCTCATAAGGTAAAATTATAGGTCATGTACAATTTGAAACTTTGCAATTTTGTGCATATGGCTTCACTAATGGATGCTACACGACCCGTAACACATCTGCAAACATACCATGCATCCATTTTCACCATGACATAAGAATTGAGGAAGATTCCCAAAAGCAAGAACATGTGATTATGTAATCATTACTTTTGAGAATTTATGGTAAGTAATGATTCATCAATTGGAATCTTCTCCTAAGCCAATAGAAAGCCTCTACATATCAGAAATGTTCCCCAAGATCAGATGAGATCAATGGATAGGGAGCTAGATCGGTTCGGCCATCATTGCATTTTGGAGATTCTTTGAATTTCTTCATGGCCAAGAAACCAAAACCCTCTCATTAAGCAAGCTCACTCCCTCAATCTGTACAGAACTCTTTGCCTATAAATAGAAGTTTCATCCTTCATATTAATGACACCAAAGCAACTCCAATTCTTGCTTTCTCCTTCTCTCCCTCATGCTTATGGTTTTCAAAAGTTCTTTGGCAAGAAGAATCGAATTCTTCAAACCAGAGCTCTTCTTTTGAAAGTAAGCATTCTAACATCTCAAGGAGGTTCGTTAGAGGTGATCCAAGCACTTGGATCACTTCTGTAAGTGGATAAACACCATAGTCACTCTCACTTTGGAGCTTAAGCAGTTGGAGGTCTATAGAAGAATTCAGAAGGTGTCAAACAAATCTAAGCACATCAACATATTCCTAGAGGTGTAGTGAAGCTATTCAGATGTCTGCAGCACATCCGTAACCACAGAATCACCAACCTCCATGTTCACTTGAAGCTCAAATAGAAGGTGTCGAGTAGGGCAGTTCTGAAGCATTCAAGTTGCAATAAGCATTCAGTTAGCATCACTAAGTCACCAGGAAGCTTTCAGGATCATTCATACATAGCCAGAAGCTCTCCACCATAGCCATCGACCTCCATTTTCAGAGGTATTTTTTCAAGCTCTAACACCCTTATTTAAGTTCTCTTTGTAATATATCTTGATACCATTTCATTCAGCATCATCAGAGGATTAAAAACCCTCTATCATCATCTGTTTATCTTTCAGTATAGTCATTTAATTTGATTTTTTAATTTTAGGGTTCTTCACGTTCTTCAGTTAATTCATTAGATATAGCTAATATAAATCTGTGTTAGTTATATATTTATAATCGTGAGTGAATTTAGAACAAGTTTCATGTTTACACCTTGGCCATTGGTTGAGAATTAAGGGATCTGAAAATTCAAAAATCCATGAGCTAGAGGTTGAAGATGACAATGGCCATGGCGCGCAAAATTCAAATCTCTGGGTGAAAGTTTATTTTATTTTGAGTGATATTTGTTTTATAAACGAATTCATCGTTTGCCCTAGTGGCCTCACATGCGCTCTTAGTACTCTCTTGCCCACAGGTCTGGGGTTCGAATCCCCCTCGCCCCATACTTTTTGATTCTTTTATTTTTCAATGATTTACCACTTGTTTGGAAATATAACCAAATGGGTGTGTGTTATAAACACCAAGCGCGCGTTGGCCCAGTGGTGTTATTTTGAGCTGGTGACTTAGAGGGCGTGTGTTCAAACCTTGGAGGAGACAAACCCAATTTTTTACCACTATTTTCTTTTATTTTTTACACAAACTTCACACAATTATTTCACTTATCATATTAAATCATTTTCTCTTTATTAGGTTTAAAATGGTATGTTTTTAAGTATTTTAAAATACTTTTAATACATGTTTTCCTTAAAATTTCAAAATCTAAATATCTCATAAGTATTTTAGTAATAAAACCCTAATCATTTAGGTCATAATTAGGTATAGACTTTGTCTTTACCCTAATTAAGTTGACATTTGTCAGTTTTCAAAACTGTTTCCAAACTTCAATTAAACAGATGATTAGGGTTTTCAAATAACGAAACTTTGTATCATTTAAAATCTCGTCAACTGTTTCTCTTGAACAGTAAATAATTCTTTGGGCCTCTAATAGAGTGTAAGTCCCAACCCCTTTTCATTTTTTACAGACAACAAAACTGTTTACAAAAACAGTATATCATTTTCAAACAACTGTTTCTTATAAACAGTAAATCTTTCTTTGGGCCTCTATTAGAGTGTAAGACCCAACACCTTCTTTCTTTTCATAGTTTGTTTTCAAAACTGTATTTACAAAATCTTCTCTCTTTTTTCAAAATATTCTTCTGGTATTTGAAGGGCATTATTCCCGGTGAAACTCTTCAGATACCTATGTGACCTATGCCCATCCTCACTTCTTCTGTTTTCAAAAAACCTTTAACTGTTTATAATAAATATTCAACTGTTATCAATAAACAACAAAATTGCCGGTGAGGCTTTGTATATACATCTTCAAAGGCCTCCACTCCATCCAGGTTAGGCTTTACAAGCTTTCAATTTACAGTCTTTATTTAAAATTACTGTCAAGTATAAACTGTTTATATTTTGTTTAGAACTACGTCTGAGTGTAAACCTTAGGACAGTTAAACTATATATATATATATTATAGGACTATGGCCTAGGATTGAGAATGTCTTCCTGGTGAAGGCTCTTTCCTAATTAGAGATCTGTAGTTCAAACCCTCAAGATGAATTATTCCCGGTGAAACATCTTGAAAAAGCCTTAGAACCCAAACTAGGATACATCCACCCAAGAGGAATTATTCCCGGTGAAACCTCTTACCCATTTGCTTAAATCCAAAATAAGTTCAAAACCACATAGCTTTCTCTTGTGCTATAACAAGGACCCTCAATGACCCTCGATTAGCCTCCTCTTGGGCTCTGTACAAGGACCCACAGGCTTCTTAAAAGCATTCCCAGCTTCCTCTTGAGCTTCTATACAAGGACCCATCAGGTTTCTTATAAACATAGGAACAGGTCTTTAGTCACCTCTTAGCCTATCCTGGTGAGTTTCTTCTATTCTTTAAACCAGACTTTAAACAAGCTAAGAATGTCTCAATCTCATATTGAGTCCACCTTTTGGAATGAGAGACATGGACAGTCTCTGTCACCCTTATCATCATTAATCTTCCTTAGCAGAGTCTAGGTTCCTTATCTGTCTATCCTCAGTCAGAGTCAGCCTTAATCTTGGGCTTTAAACAAGGAGTCTCAATTAGATAATCTTTCTGCTATCATTCATAAATCCATAGAAAGGGTTAGCTTCCAAAAATCAGTCTTTTAATAGATAATTTCACCAGCTGAGTCAAAACCCCTGGAAAGGGTTAGCCACCAAAAATTGAACTTTCAAAAAGATAAATTCTCCAGCAGAGTAAAACCCCTGGAAAGGGTCAGCCTCCATTCATTCTTTAAAAAGATAATCTCACCAGTCTCAGTCAGTAAAAGACATATTTTTCAATAAAGAGTCAGCCTCAATTCTGGGCTTTGTACATAACACAAAAACTTCTTAGTTTAAGTCAATCGCTAGTAGAGTTATCTCCTAGAGTCAATAAAATAATAAATCAATCAAAAGCCTCAAGCTTGGGCCTCATACAAGCCAGCTAAAAAATCAAATCTTTCAAACAATAGATAGACATAGCTCATCTTCATAGGTAGGTATTTCTCCTATCTCACCACAAACAAACAATCATTTAAAACAAACAATCATTTCAAACAAACAATCATTTCAAACATTCTCCCATTTAGGACTCGTGAAAGGCATGCTCTGGCTACATCCCAGACTTGTACAACTTTCCCTAATTTGGTTGAGAATCTTTTATTCAATAGGCATGTGGCTGTCATACTTGATCAACCAAGTAGGCTCCCTCTCTTAATAAAACAATTTTAGTTTTTCTGTCACTTTAAAAATGTTTGTGGTGGAATAGTAGAAATACCTCTCTATAGAGATGATTTCATGTCTCTTTACTGTAAATAGAGATTTAATTTAAGCTTCAACCTTGAGCTTCAAGCAAGGCACCAAAAATCATTAATTTCCCTAATTAGTTCTCCAAACTACAAAAAGCTCTGACTTCCATTAGGGATATGTAGGCATGAGATTCACAAGGAATCTCAGCGAGCTAATAAAATACAAAAAATAGTCAGTCTGTCTGTCTTCTTTTCAATTCAATTCTCTCTCCTAACCCAAAGGAGAAACTTTCCCAATAATAAGCAACAAACACAAACACATAGACACAGAGAAGGTTCCCGTAGTGTACTACGGATATGTAGGGTGCTTAAACTCTTCCCTATGTATAACCGACCTCCCGGACTCCAGAATTTCTAGTCTAGGTGAATCCCCACACTTAGCAAACTCCTAGGGTTTATTTGAGATCTTTTTCCCCTTTCCTACTTGTAGGATAATTAAAAAGTTCATGTGATATCGTAGGAAGAACTGAAACAAAATTCATCCCGCCACGGGCGCATTCTCCTTCCAAATTCCGCGTGAAGGGTCTAGCGTGCCGTCCTCCCAAGTGAAAAGGGGAGGTAAAGAAAACGACACCACAACTCAATCAAGATTTTCCCAATCCATAGTCCCTCAAGCACGAGGCTTGGTAAGGGCGAAGCTATTAAACAAGGTAGACAGTGATCCTTCTCTAGGAGAGAATTTTAAAGTCATGTCCCTTGGGCGAGACTTTTATAGGTGAGATCCTTTGGCGATACTTTTGAAGTTGATTCCCTTTGGTGAGGATTTTAAAGGAGAGACCCTCACAAAAGACTAGTAAAGTTGATTCCCTCTGGCGAGACTTACCGATGGGAGTTCCTTCGGCAAGCTTGTAAATGGGAGTCCCTCAAGCGAGACTTATAAAGGTGATTCCCTTATGTACTACTTGTAAAAAGAGTATGTATAACTCTTAAGTCTTTGCTTTGGTATTATCTGTTTTGTTTCCCTGTTACATGGTTTTTGTAACATCGCCTTTTGGAGTCTTTAAATGATAATATCCATGCCTTTGGTGGGATGTTTATTGATTTCATGTTATCTTGATTCTTTGAGTTTACGAAGACACTTTATGAGGCTTAGGCTTGATGGGTGGTGATAATTTCTAGTCTTGACTCGGACGAGATGGTCCCTTAGGGCGGCCTTGGCTCCCTATGAAGAAACGGGATTTGGAAGGACAAGGTGATTTAAATTCGTGAGACATTGATCTCTTTATAGAGAAGTGCATTCCTGGGACGAAGATTAAGAGAAGAGTCCCTCAAGCTATGCTTGGGGCGAGTCCCATAAGCATTTTTTTGGGAAAGTCTCTGAAAATATATGGCATTTAACGCTTTTGGTATGTGTACTTTTTTCACTATTTGTATTTATCCCTCTGTCTGCCCTTATGTAAGGGTCTTGTAGTGTTACCTTATATGGCGGCAACGATTTTTCAGTGAAGGCCCATCAAAATATTTCCTAATAAGGCGGCAATGATCCTTCAGTGAAGGTCAAACAAAATATTGCCTAATAAGGTGACAAGGATCCTTCAATAAAGGTCTAGCAAAATATTCTCTTATAAGATGGCAATGATCCTTTAGTGAAGGTCCAATAAAATATTGCCTAATAAGGCGGAAATGAACCTTCAATTAAGGCCCAGCGAAATATTTCCTAATAAGGCGGCAAGGATACTTCAATGAATATCCAACAAAATATTTCCTAATAAGGCGGAAGGATTCTTCAGTGAAGGTCCATCAAAATATTGCCTAATAAGGCGAAAAGTGTTGGACATGTGACTCCACAGAAAAATTATGGTTTGAAAAACTTTTAGGATCATTTTCATAGTTTTAATCATTTTAAAATATTTTAGAAATTAGCACCGAAAGTAAATAATAAAGTGCATAATGCAAAAGTTAAGGAAAGAGAGAGAACACCGGGAATTATACAGGCTTAGTCAAGAAGACTTAGTCATGTCCCCAAGATTTGATCATGAGAGTATCCAATAAAATTAAGAGCTTTTAGTAGATTGGACTCTCGAACCCCTTATACAAGTAAAATGAAGTTCTTGACTTACTTCCAACCAAACAACATACAGAGGAGAGAAACAGTTAGTCTTCCTTTCAAACAATAGATTAAAGCAATTAGTCTTCTTTCCTAACACTAACTTGAATCAGCCAGTCTTGTAGTTCCTTTTGATTGGTTGCACATATGTACAGAGGTAACATGTGGAAAAATATGTTCCAGCATTTGGCCTCATCCTATTAGCTAGATTTCATAAAGAAATCTGAGAGTGATTGTGTTTGTTTCAAAGAACATTTGTTCAGTCCAAGTTTCATCTACATACCAAGTTCCATAAATATTTGGTTATTTGTTTTTGGAGTTACTTCCTTCAGAAGATGCATAAGATTGCTATTGGAAAAGGTTTGTTAATCCAAATCAATTTGAAAAATATTTTGTTAAATCATGAATATGGACTATATGATTTAATTAAAGGATTTGAATTTGATTTAGTCAAAGAAGATTTTACTGGATATGCATTGAAGGAAGATTTGGTTAATGAAATATTTACTCTACAAAGAAGATTTATATGAAGATAGTGAATTTGGATGTACTGGTTCAACATGTGGATCACGATTTTCCAACATGTGTGCAACATATGTCCCTTGTCAGCTAGACAAGGTTGTTGTTTTGTGTGCACATTTTTCGGTTCAATGGAATACGTCTTTCTGTCACTTATGCAACAAGGGTTGTTGCTATCTTTTAGCAATACTTCATATGATTTGTTTGAACGTGATAAAATCAAATATTGTAGATTTAAATATGAATTTGAATCAAATCATATATTTTGTTGGATTATTTTGTGCAACAAATCAAAAATAGAATCTAACTAAATTTGGACGAGATCTCAGCTGATATCCAAAGGAGAAAATCCCAGTACAAGCATTTCTATTTAAGGAGACTCAAATCTCGCGTTCGAGGTGTGCAGATATTGAAGATTCTTTGTGTTAGGATTTATATTTAAAGTCTTTTTTTGTGTCATTGTTGTGCACCACTATAGCGCCTCCATTCATATCTTAAGTCATAGAGTTTGGTTTGTTAGTTGAAATGTAAAACCTTGTTCCAAGATTTCACTTCAATAAGCTTGAGAACAAAGTATTTGTGTTAATTGTACACCATCTTATTGCTTTAGTCACATGGCACATGGTATAGTAGTTGGTTTGCTTAGTTGAGTTGTATTTTCAACACCGAATCATTATGATTGATGTTGATCACTTGGGATTAGTGGTTAAGTGAAAGTGAGAAGCATCTCATATTTAGGTGGAGAATAGAACTAAGCTTCATGGATAGTATTAGGAAATTGTCCTTGAGTTAGGAGAATTCAGAGTAAGTCCACGTGTCCTTCTTATTATTCGAAGTGAAATAGTTCTATAGGGAGTCCTAAATAGAAATTGACTAGGATTAGGAAGAGGCATTGAATAGCATATGAATTTTGTTTCTATAATACTAATTGTACTAAATTTGAAGTAATGAGTTTCCTTTATTGGGTAAAGTGCCCCTAGATGTAGGTGCGGTTTACACTAAATTGGCTTAACCATTGTTGTATTCTTTTTTTCTTCATCATCTTGTAAAAGTTGAATTGTATTATCCTATTTGCAAACTGGTTTTCTCTCTGGTATACAATGTCTCAAACATCCGATTATACATCTATCTCTAGAATCTATCGTCTGTCATAAACCAGTTGTTCGCGTTGTCTTAGGCATCAAGTCCGACATTTGTCCTCATGAGAATAGAATTTCAATTGGCTTTAGAGAAGGAACCCTATTCGGTTTGGATGAGTTCCAAGGTTCCTATGTTGTTCATGTTGGAGAATTTCAATAAAGGAGAGGCAGTTCAACAACCAAAGATTCGTTATGGTATTAAAAATCCTCTAAAGAATAAAGCTAAAGGAAAATATGAATATTGTAAAGATCAAGTAGAGTATGATTTTGAAGAAACTCTAATGATTGCTAATATCTTTAGTAAAGCCATGAGAAAACTTGACAAGAGATCTAGGAATAATTTCCCTACCAATGTCAAGAATATTCGGCATAAAGAAAAGGATAATGAAAGAAAAATATCAACTATTCTCACAGGTACAAATTGATCTAATATCTTAAATGCAAAGATTTTGGACATATTCAAGCTGAATATTCTGGATTTTATCAAGGAAACAATGTTATGACTTTAAAAGACATGAAAAAAAGGTTCTACATTCAAGTGAGGCTTCAAATTCAAAGAAAATGTGTATTGATCCTATTCAAAGTTCATAATGCAGAATGCCAGGTAACATGTCTCAGAATCTAGCCAAACATGATTACCAGTGCATTAATTTTGTTTCCTTCATTCCCTTGTTCTATTGTAAGTTGTATGGTAGACAACCACATCATCAACATATGTATCTCCAATCGAATGAGAAGTGTCAAAGGCATCATTGACAAGTTTAGCATGGCAAACCTAATATTCTTGGTCATATGCTTGTTCCTCCCACAAGGTAGTCTATTGTGAAGATTTCTATTTTGAAAGTAGTTGCAATAGAAAGTTGATAGGAGAAAGAAACTATGTTAAATTGTATGATAGCCATGAATGAAATTTGTTAAAATGAAGATGGTTTCTGCAAGCGTAAAGTAGAATGATGAATATCATGTTTTAGACATTATGGATGACTTGTTAAAAATAGAAACTAAACATGAAAGTACAAGTAACTTTGGTGTGTATAAATTTGTCATTTGTATGTCTGACCTCAAAATTGAAGAAGGTGAAATTTTGAGGACTGTCAAATTAAGAAGCAGATCAAGATGTCATACAAGATGTTTCAACATCTTACTGATACTTCTGAATTACGACTTATAAACTTTATGAGACTTAAGCAATGAGTTGTCATTGAAGGGAAGGCTGGTGGTCAGGCTAGAGGTCTATCTATAGGTTATATCTCAAGAATTATGTACCATCCATTGCTTTCCATAATATTCCATGCTATTTTTGGAAAAACATTGTTCTGCAACTATCATTGAGTTTTAATGATAACAAAGCTTCATATGTATAGAGAATAATTGTGTACTCTAATTATGTTGTTAAATTCGCAGATCGAAGAAAACATATTCTGACTCTGGAGAAGTCAAGTATGGATGAATCAGACTCTGAACAAACCGCATCTGAAGTATGATATAAGCAAAATCTGAAGCAGGCAAACTTTGAACTGTAGACGCACTCTGAACCAATGAAAGAAACAAAGGCTTGTTTAAATAAAAGTCAAGCATCTGGATTACCAAGTCTATATCTCTGTAAGAATCTATTCATAATAACTCTAAGAAAGACTCTGATAGTTCAAGCCTCTGAAGCCTCGAGACTCTGAACTTTATAGACTCTAAAGTCTCATTTTCACCAGATTCTGAAGACTGGCTATGAACTCTACTCAAGTTTTATCAACTTATATTTGAATCCTCTAACTAGAAGATAATGACTGAAAGAAGAATATCAAATACTCATTTCACTACTCTATAAATCTGAAAAAAGGACAGTACTATTGTACCAACATGTTTTCTCCCGTTTCATCCTCTCATCCACTACATGCTGCAAGCACCACTCTATTATGGTACTATTAAACATCTTCAACAGCTATATTTTGAGGATATTTCAACTTCACCCTCCAACGAATCTATTTTATTGTCTATATAAAGAGGATTTGGAAGCTTGGAACATAAGAATATATAATAAAAATCAAGAAATGATTCATACGAAGATAAAGAGAAAATAGAAAGAAACACTTAGCACTTTAATTCATATTTTTCTTAAGTGTAAAATATGTTTATCGTTGTGTGTATCTGCTTATTTTAGAAGCAATTTTGTAAACACAAATCTTGTATTTCACAATTGTTAAATTTCTTGAGATACTAAGGTATAGTCAGGATTCTTAAGAAGTCTTTGACAGTTTGTCATTGAGGTTATAATCAAAGTTTTGGTTAGTGAATTAAGTCCTTATTGAGAAGGCAAAATCACCTTGGCAGGTGGATTGAAAGACAATTCAATATTTTTTTCTAAGAAATTTTAATACTTTTGATACTTGACATTTACACCAATAGTACTATGTTTCGCAAAACAAAAATGTTATTCTTACACTAAATCATACATCTACACCATATTTCACTATTCATCAATATGGTGAATAGTGAAATATTATAATAGTAAATAATTTTAATATATATATATATATATATATATATATATATATATATATATATATGATTAACCAACTTATATGATTAACCAACTTCATAATTTCATTAACCAACATTTTAAATTTCATTAACCAACTTTATTTCACTACTAAAAATTATTTTTAATATATGATTGTTTATTAACCAACTTCATGATTTCATTAACCAACATTTTACTCTTTATTAACCAACTTATTTTATTATTAAAAATTATTTTTAATATTTGTTCGTTTATTAACCTACTTCATCATTTCATTAACCAATTATTTACTAAAAATTTTATCAACCAACTTTATTTTTCTACTAAACTTTTGATATTTGGGCATTTATTAACCAACTTCATCACTTTATTAATCAATTTTTTATATTTCACTAACCAATTTTTATTTTACCATTAAAAGTCACTGTTCATATAATATTTACGGGCATTGTTAACTGACACTGTTCACCTTACTATTTATAAATAATTTGTTTATAAGATGAATAGTGTTTGATGTAAGTATTTGGGGTATACTTAGGGCTCGTTTGGTGCGCTGGATAAGAGACAAGATATGATATCTATATCATATCCTATCCCAATTCAGTCCTTGATGACGCAATATAATATGATAAGTTTATCCTGAAACTTATCCTATCCTGCCTCACTAGTTTAAATTGTTATCCTAAATATGAGCTGGATTAGAATCCGGCAGGATAAGATAAGAAATTAATTTACTAATGGGTTAAATATAATATTGGTCCCTATAAATATGGTCATTTTCACTTTTAGTCCTTATAAAAACTTTATTCAAATATTAGTTCCTACAAATTTTTCCATCCATAAAATCAGTCCCCCACATTAAATCTCACTAACGGCTAATGACGTGTCTGCCAGGTGGAATAAATGTTGCCCTTTTTAAATTTTTTCTGGGCATAAACTTTACCTAAGTGTATGCGTGGAATCAAGTAGTCACCATTTGTTACATGTTCCCAAATCAAAAAGCCCCAAACTCAAAACTCTAATAGTTCGAAGGTGGTCCCTGATTTCTCATTTCCAATGAAACAAATAATGGTGGTCCCTCAGTTCTAAGGCGCCTGCGAATGTTGTGGTCCCTGGTTGGTTCTTAAATCGGTTAAAAGTTTGTCTTGGTTGTTGAATTTTTTTATTTGTTAAATTTTTCATCTGTTTGCATATGTCCCGCTTTTGATTTGTTCCACATAGCTTGTCTAACTGCAATTTAGGGTTTTGTATTTAGATTTTAATATATAATGTCATATTTACCCAATGAAATACTTTATTTTTACAAGAAAATGGGTTTATTTAAGGTGTTATTTTATGCCAAGGATCGTTTTGTAAAGGACCAGGATCTGAGGTACGATGGTGGGAAAGTATATGCAGTCAAAGGGCAAGATTCTGATTATTGGTCATACTTTGAAGCAATTGACCTACTGAAGGTAACAGACTCATACCTTAATTGTGATCAAATGAAAATGTGGTGGAAAAGTGAATATGGTATTCTTGAAAATGATTTGAAATCATTTACAAATGATGAAGATGCATTAATGTTAGCTACACAAGTTGAGCAGAAAAACTGTGATGGTGAAATATATATAGAGGTAAAACCTTCAACAAGTGAAATGACATACATGGAGAAGCTAATGGAGAAAAAAAAGGGTCATGATGTTGAGGCAAGTGATTGTGAGAGTGATAAGGACAGTATGAATGACATACACATTGATGATAGTGAAGAAGAGAGGATGCACGACTTTGATGAAGACCATTTGGATGAAGGGTTAAGGGAGAATGTTGAAGCTAATGTAACAATGGAGAATGTTGAAGCTAATTCTATAAGGGAGAATGTTGAAGGTGATGTTCCAAGTGAAGCACCTATAAGGTTAACTACTGCAGAGATGGATAGGGAACATGTAATAGAAGAAGAATATATGACAAATGAACTTAATAGTAGGGAAGAAAGGGAACATTGTGGGGACGGGCTTGCAGTTGTTAAGTTTAATGAGGAGAAAACACTTACTAAGGATTCCACATTCAAGGTTGGGATGGAATTCTCGTCACTGTCACAGTTTAAGAAGGCCATTTTGGAGCATAATGCGTTAAATGGTAGGGAGGTAAAGTTTGTAAAGAATGATGGGAGTAGGTGCAGTGTTATTTGTAAGGAGAGTAAGAAGTGTAACTACATTGTCCTTTAGAACATAGTTCTAAGATCTACAACTTTTAGGATTAAAACTTTGTTTCACAAACACAAATGTGGAAGAAAATTCTACCATAAGAATACTAATGTTGGTTGGGTTGCTAGTGTAATTATTGACAATTTGAAAAACAATTCCAGCATGAGGTAGAATGAGGTAGTAGCTGATATAAGATTGAGGTTTTCCACATAAATCATTGGATGTAGGGCTTTCAAATCTAGGAAGTTAGATAGGCAGGTTGTTTAAGGTGACTCAACCAAGCAATATAGTTTGTTGTGGTCTTATGGTGCAGAATTGAGGAGGGCAACATATTCAAGTTAAATATTGGAAGACCAACACCTGAATTGCAGCCTAAGTTTGAAAGTTGTTACATGTGTTTTGATGGGACAAATAAGGAATTGAAATTGGTATGTAGACCATTCATAGGATTAGATGGGTGTCACCTAAAAAACAAATATGGTGGTATCTTGTTATAGATGTTGGGAGGGATGCAAATGACCAGTATCTCTCCTATTGCATTTGGGGTTGTAGAGACTGAGACTAGGGATTCTTGGAGCTTGTTTGTCAAGTTAATTCTTGAAGACATTGAAAGTGATAATAGGTGGTGTTTCATTTCTGATCAGAGCAAAAGGTACGTGAAATATACTTTTGTCATTGCAACTTCTTTGTGATCCTAGTTTAATTATGTTTTATCTATGCGTACAAGGACTATTGCAGGTATTTGAGGAAGAGTATCCTGAGTTTGAACATAGATTTTTCCTAAGTCATCTCTATGCTAACTTTAAGAAGAAGTTTGGAGGTGGTACCCTGTTCAAATATCTCATGATGGCTGCTGCAAAGGCAACTACTTTGAAGCACATGAGGCCAAGGTGCTGCAAATCAAAGAGGTAAGTTTAGATGCATTTGAATGGGTAAATGTTATACCTACGAATAAATAGTGTAAGCATGCATTCCCCTTTTATTCTAAGTGTGATGTTCATATGAAAAACCTTAGTGAATCATTCAGTGCAAATATATTAATGCAAAGGGACAAGCTATTATAACCATGCTTCTCAGACTGTTGAGTCGGCTAATCCTACAAAACAACCTTCTCAAAGTGTTCCTCCTTCACAATAACCTGCTATGAGCTCAGATGAGGCAATGGAAAAGTATTTTGGTATAGACCATGACATATTGGCAGCTTTGTTAAATGACGATGATATTCTAGACATCGAACCAATAAGTGTAGATGTTAGTCCTACAAAGATGGTCTCCAACTCTAGAGGGAATGGAACTAAACCATGGGATGGCATTGAGAAGGGCTTGAGTCAATGACTTTCAAGTTTCATGGGATGATATTTTGTTTCATATTTTGTTATTTTGGAAATGTACTACTTTGAACTTACTGTATTTCAAGTTTTTAGCTTATGTTATTTTGGTGTATCAAATTATGGTGTATCAAATTATGCTGTATGAACTTATGGTGTATCAAATTATGGTGTATAAACTTATGGTGTATGAAACTATGGTTTTATGAAATTATTGTTTGGTTTGTTATCAACTCATGAGCACTGTCATGACATTATAGGCCAACTATCATGAAATTATAAGCATTGTCATCAAATTATAGGGCCAAAATTATGTGCCAAAATTATAGGCCAAGCTTCAACTGATTGATTCTCTTTCAGAAATTATGATGTATCAATTTATAGGCCAAAATTATGTGCCAGAATTATAGGCCAAAATTATAGGCCAAGCTTCAACTGATTGATTCTCTTTCAGAAATTATGATGTATCAATTTATAGGCCAAAATTATGTGCCAAAATTATAGGCTAAACTTCAACTGATTGATTCTTTTTCAACAATTCTTATGTATCAATTTATAGGTCAAACTTCAACTGTGTTATCTTTTTCAGCAATTTTGATGTATCAAATTATAGGCCAAAACTATTACCAAAACTATGTTATCTTCTTCAACTGTATTACATTTCAAACATTACAAAAACTATTTCAAATTGTTGCATTCCTAACTATTAAATTCATTTCAACATAAACAAAATTGCATTGTAATTAAGTGACAAAGTCATTTTTTTCCATTACATTTCAACATCTATTACAGTCTAAACTAACACTTACAACTTTCAGGAAAAAAATCATTGACAATTACAGACATGACAATACACAAAGATTTCATATTTCCATTACGTTTCTCCACTAATAATTTTCTCTTCAAAATCTTGTTCTTCTTTCTTGATTCTTCGTACAACTCCTTCAAGTAGCCCATAGAGGCCATAGCTTCGACCTATGACTTCATCAGGCTTGCATCTTCATTTGCAGATTTTGCTCCATAGTCTTCATCCCATATGAATAGATCGCACGTCTCAGGGGTCCTCTAGAAAAGACATCTCCAAAATAATCTTCCTTTGTTATGCCCTTTCTTGCATTGATAGGAAACCATACGGACTTGGCACCCACAAAACTTACCAATTCGCACATTAACGGGTGAAGAAGACATTGGAAGACTTGAAAGGATAACGAAATTGTGACTTACAAATGAAGGAGACGGTGCTTCAATGCCCAACTGAATTTGGGGTTGCTTTACGATGGCTAGAAAAAATTAGGGTTGGGTTCAGGACAGTTATGCATAAGCTTTAACAAGCTTTTAACATAAATACGTAGAAATAAATTAAGGAACGATGTGTCCAAGAAAAAAAATTAAAAAATGGCAACATTTATTCTACCTGGCAGACACGTCATCATCAGCTGTTAGTGAGATTTAACATGGGGGACTGATTTTGTGGATGAAAAATTTTGTAGGGACCAATCTTTGAAGAAAAATTTTATAAGGACTAAAAGTGAAAATTGTCATATTTATAGAGACTAATAACTTATTGATAAAGCTAACATGTGCCCCAAGGGCACATGTTAAGAAACCTAAATATAGTAAATTAGTATTGGAAAATGTAATAAATACATTAATTATGAACTTTTTATGAAAACAATGCACAATTTCTTAGAAAAGATTTCTACATTTAGCTCTTAACATGTGCCCTTAGGTTAGCATGACCCATAACTTATTTAACCATTGACTAATTTACCCCTATAAAATATAATTTAAAATAAAAAATTAAATATGATAAAATATAAATATATATTAATTTGATATTAAATAAAAATATTAATAAATAATTTTTAAAAAATATGTATGATTTTTTTCATAAGGGTAATTTTGTAACTTTTTATAATATAAAACACTTAAAACCTAATAAATTGGAATCATAAAGAGCAAAAAATTGCAAAAAATTTAGTTGTTTATGCTGGTGGATAATTTTTTTAAACAAATATCTTATATATGTAACTGTAAAAATTAACTTCTTAAACTATGTGGAATCATAAAGAGCAAACTCGTCTTTCTATAAAAAAAAATTAACACTATTATATATATTCAATTATTATGTATTTGAATGCAGAAGCTCTAATTAAATCGAAAGAAACTCGTGTAATGAGTCATCATCTAAGTTCCTGAGTTTCTTTAATTGTTTATCTGATTTGTGAACAAATAAAATGAATTTCTTTTTCCTTAAAAAACACATGAATTATGTTTTCCTCCTTCTTCTATTGGACCTTCCGTATATAAATTCATGTAAAGCTATAAAAAGGACGGTGAATGAATCACAAGAGTTTCGTAACACTCAAAAACTTGTTTGATAAAAGAAATCATCTACTACTGCCGTATCAACTTTTCAACCAAAATTTCACTTCAAAAACAGATCAAATTCTATTGAGAATGTATACAAAATATATTACGTAATATACTCATTCATGCATATAATAAAATTTTAATTCATTACATATTATAAAAGTTTAATCTCTTTTATTAGACTCAATCATGTCGGTGGCATTGCACTTATTTTTAAATTCAGCTTTTTACTTAAGAAAGCACTGTTTCTTCTATAAATCAAATACAAGCAAAAGAAAGCATACAGAAAGAAGAAACAACACATGCACAAGTCACGAGTAGCATTGGTCGAAAATGACAACCATTACATGATACCTTATTGTACCAAACAACAATATCAAAAGAAACATACACGTAACACTATATTTAGTAAATGGTTCAATCAAACTTCCACCATTAACATTGCAATACCACAAAAAACCATATCCTATTAATGAGCCTACCTACATAAAATTCTTGATTCATGATATTAGCCAAATACTTGATGCAAAAATCGTGAATCACGAAACCTTTAAAAAATGTTAATAGCTTCTTGTCATTTCATGTGACTGATTAATGCCGTATTGTAATAGATAAGCACTTCTAAAGATAAATTTAGAACTTTCTCACCTTTTATATCATTACCCTACGTACCCACTTTGTGTTACCATTTGATTCCGCTATATTAGGTAAATGTAATTTTCATGACATGGTCTATTTTCTGATATCTGAGTGTATAAATACCTAAAAAATATTGTTTCAAAACATGTGAGGTTAAAACATTTTCATGTTGTTATAAACCAATTGGCTCTCTCCAACTAACTCCCATTTTTTGTGCTTATTTTTCCTTTTTCTTGCACTTCTATGGCATCATGTGAGAACAATGATACAAGTTTAGTAGATATTGATTTGGAGGCATTTGAGATTGATGTAAATCTGCTAAGAGAATTGCTTGAAGAAGAGGAAGAGGGGAAGGGTGCAAATGATAATGGTAACAAAGAATGCGTAGTGGAACCCCTAGAGGAAAGCAGAAATGCTAATCCGGATATGATGGATGAGGAGAAAGAGGGGCAGCAACAGAGTTGTTTGGAGAAGAATGAGTGTCATTATGTTCATGATTTTGAGTGGCTGAAAATGATGGACTTGACGGAGCCGACCAATCCATTAGATGAAGTGATGACAATGAATTGGTTTTCAGATGACAATGGAAAGTTTGAGTTTGATTTTGGTTATGCTAATGGAGAATGCTACCCTCAAATTTACGATGGGACTGTCTCCAGTGACTCTAATTACGGTCATTTGTGGGGAGATTGTTGATTTTTAAATGTTTATCAGTTGTTAAAAGAAGAAAAAAAAGTTGCTTATCAAAGTCTAGCTACTAGTAATATCAATAATGAGAGGGGAAGCGGAAATAGCTAAAGTAACTGAAGTGTTAAAAATCTATTATATTAGTAAGTTAAAGAATATAATTACAGCTTTTAGCTTCCACCAAATTAAGTCTTGATATATAGTATTACTAATAACCACGTGTTGACCATGTTGTAAAAAGTATATTTATATTCATTGTTAAATCACAGTATAAAGTTTTAAAAACTAGTCAAAAAGTTTTTGAAAATTATATATTTTTGGTCAGACACGTATGCGTTAGTATGTTAGAAGGAAATTGAATGCTTTTGAATGATAAATTTTGAATATAACAATTGATTCATCTTGTGAAACATTTTAATAGAAAATTAAAAAAAATATCATGAACAAACTTGACTGCATGATAACTTTGAAATCAAATAAATATAAAAGATTGAATACATGAACAAAGCAAAGACTAAATACTAAGCTTTGAAATCTACGTACGGGTTTGAAACAATGTACGACTCCGAATACTAAGTCTAAAATGTGCCTAAAAGTCACATTGCTAAATTCAAGCAATTGAACTGATCAAAATAATGGTAAGTGTAAAATGGGTCTAACTCTAGCATACATTATGATAGGAAAAATCAAAATAATGAAAAGCAGAGTGAAACTACTTATTAGTTACGATGATGCACAAGGTTTAAAAATGACAATACATGCGTACAGCGGTATAAGGGAGGGGGACGGGGCTACAATTAATAACTTCACCAAAATCCTAACATTTTAGAACTAGAGTCGGTCTAACCAAAACCATTTTCAAAAATATTTTTATCCCTTCCCTTACAAACAAGGTAAAAATCGAAGTTACAACTAAATTACCATAACTATAAGAAATCCGATGCCCGTCCAGATTATAACAATGAAATAAATCAGTTATTTAGTCATGATTTTCCAATGCACCGTTAATAAATTACCGAATGGACGCATGTGAAGCTCCCGAAACTGTAGTCAAAAGCCAATTTTAAAAACTAGGATGGCTTCCTGCAGTGGAAATTCACAAAACAAACATCGATCTAAGCTAACTATTTTGGAAATAGCTGTCAGATATCTTTAGACCCAACAGCAAACTTAGCAATGAAGAATCCAATTGTATCAAGGGGAGCTGATGGGTCGAATCTCTGAACAAGGTTTTCCTCACCAGGTCGTAACCATTCCCTGTATACAAAGAGAAGAGAATGTGGAGCCAGAAATTGGCATACAAATCAGTTATATTTTGGATAAAAAGAAATAAAAAAGCCATACACTTCAAAACTAAAACTACAGCAAAAAATTGTCTATCAAATATCAAATAACACAGTATCATCACAGATGCTTAGAGAGGGGTTGATGAACAAATGGAAGAAAGTACTTACTCTACATATCCATCAGGAAACTCGCAGCTACCAACAAGACCAGGCCCTCCAATTTTTGGGTGCTGGAATAAATGAACAGGCAAGTTGAATGAGCAAAAACAATCAACTAATTTCAGGAAAACCAAACATGGAAGAAAAAAATGAATGCATTAACTATTTTCCCATCTTGTAAGATTGTCTAATAAGTAAGAAGAAACAACCTTCTCAAAATTAGACATCAATCTATTTTCGTAAGACAATAATTCAGCCTTAGAAGCCTAATCAATTAGAAAGAAAAAAAAATGAAATCTAGATGGTAAAAATTAGCATCAAACCTGTGGTGCCAGCGACAGGTATTTGTATGTGTCCAAAGCATATCGAACTAATGCTTCATTCTCGCCGGGATTAATTGTACAACTATTCAAGATAAGCAGCAACAGATCAGTTTTAAAGAAACATCACAAAAATAAAAGGTAAAAGGCGCTTATAGAGACTACCCCCACCAGGATCCAATAAAACTACAGTTAATAATACATGACAGCGGATTATCATAGGAAATTTATAATAATAAGGTCAAGAATGCATAGGGAACTTCGATCGACAAAATGTGCATACTTACGTGGAATAGACTATTACCCCGCCAGGTCGAACCAACTGGACAGCCTGGTCAAACATCCTTCTCTGGTATTTTGCGTGGCTTCTTAAAGATTCAATTGTGTCCTACCAAAATCAAGGCACTGCATGGTCACTTATCTTTTTGATTTTGGTGCTTAAATGTATTTACATCATTAAAAAAAACAATAGCAAACTAAACCTTCCACATAGAGAAGATGACTGCACATTACACTGGCCAAACTAAGTTCTAACTTCTAACTATTGATCCACTACTATAGAAAAATTCAGGTATATGCGAAGATATAAACATTATGGAATGGGATTTAGTTGTTGTCTTGTTGACAATTATATGTGCTACAAGTTCAGAAGTGAAAAATGAGTCAAACTAAGTTGTTGTCTTGCTTACCAATATTTGCATCAGTGTGTGCAAATTGGTCTGAATGTGTGAGAATATATTAAAGTAAATGAAGCGCAAATTTCAATGAACAGATCTTCTACCTCTCCAGCAAATAACCGAGGCCTTAAACCTAGGGCAGAACAGGGAGCATCAAGAAGAACTCTATCAAAACTGTCAGGATCAAAACCTTTTGCACTATCAACCCTGCCACCCACACTCTGATTTCTACCAGGTCCATTTCGTGCTTTTCTCATGCTCTTTCTGATCTCAGCTTTGCTAGGATAAGCTCCTTCATGTGCCTTGTTACCTTTACCTAGTGTTTACATTATTTAAAAATAGACCCATAAACTGTTGATAGAAAAATACCACTCAAGTCTATACAAACTTTTTTTATAAAAAATATCATTATTATTATTATTTAGTGACACTAATAACCATTTTACAACCAAGTATGTACAAACATAAAATGGGAAATAAGTAGAAAAATAAATGATAGTTTTATGATGTCAATAAAATATGCAGACAAAATATTGAAAAGATATACTCCCTCCATCTCATTATCAGTGTTCTTCATGAATTACTGTCAAAATGTTTTTTGCTCGAGAATACTGATGTAAGCACTATTTTTTTTATTGTACAAATCGGCATAACAAATTATCTTTTTAAGAAATACTAGGCATCACCTTAAATGACACTCAAAATGAGACGAAGAGAGTATTAATTAGAGTGCTTAATGCTTTCTCTAATGTGTAAATGTACAGCAAGTTAGCAAGTACACGAATAGAACTTACCTACCATTTTCTTCCAAAGTCTCAGTTTTAAAACTTTCGGTAACAAGAGGTGAGATTCTTTCTACTTGCAAATTTGAAGGCACTTGATTTTTCACATCATTGGTGGCATTATTATGGCATGTATCAATAAAAGTATCATTATCATTTCTTTGAGACACAGATTTAAGGGCATCTAACTTAAATGCTTTTATGCAACTCAACCCCAATTCAGCTGCCAATTTATGAATATCCAGAACCTAGACAACCATCAAAAATCAGTACATTAAGAAGCCATATATAAATTTATTACAGGTCTACAAGATTCAAATACAGTTTGGAATTTCCACCTTGTTATGAGATCTATCAGTTGCAATGACCTCTCCTTTATCCTTCATAAGTATTGCAATTGCAGTTGTTTTCCCTCCTGGAGCAGCACACATATCTAGTATCCGCTCACCCATTTGTGGATCTGAATAACAAAAAAATGATCTATATAAAGGAATTAAGACAAAAACTTATAAAGAGGTGAGAGGATAACAACTATAGTGGGGATAGCTGTCATAGCGAAAACTAAACCTAAACATAAATCCCAAAAGGGAACACAAAATTAAAGGGACAATCATACAGAATAGTTATAAATTATAATTAATTTTGGTCATTCGCCACAAAAATTAAAAATCAAAACCCAATATAGCTTAGCTACTAAATGAAGTTCCAAAAGTAATCAAAAGAAGAGAGAAGAAAAAAAGAACAGTGGAAAAACTAAAGAAGAGAAGAAAGGAAACCAAAAGAACAGTCTTCCCATGCAGAAGAAAGAAAAGCAAGAGAAACAGGGGCCTTCACAGTTTGCACGCAGAAGAAGTAGAACAGAGTCAAACGTAGAAGAACAGTTTGCTCATGAGGAAGAATAAAATAGGTCACTTAAAATAATTCAAAATGAATAATATACCTTTGAAATATCAACAAAACAGTTAAAATTTATGGTATTCGAGAGACTTTGCCACATGGATTCTGATTACGGACCAGAGGAGCAATTGGACCGCAATTTTGACACAATCCGCAGCCGCAATCGCCGCACCTATTGAACGCGGCTTGCCGACTGAATGTGTTGCAGTGGACCATGCTGCCATCACTCTGCGAATCCACAATTTCACTCTAAAGCAGTGCAGTTGACGATATAGTATTAAATACAGGGAACTTGCTGAAGATCTCTCTAATCCCTTTCTAAATCTGATACAGAACCTCCTCTCCCTCCCCTACAGAGGCTATGCGTTGGGACTCATATGGATGCCAGAAAAACACTATCCTATGCGGGTTCAAAATAAACCTCTCAATGTTTTGTTTAATCTGGATATTTTACTGAAGGATAATAGGTTATACAGCAACAAAAGCATTTGCAACCAAGGAAAACAAATAGACAATCCTTGTAAATCACACCAAAGGAGGGAAATAAGAAATCAAGCCGTAACTTACATACCTAAAGCATGAGCAGCAATAATGCTTGGCAGGTTTTGAAGAAATATTTCACCCTCGAGCACATCTGGAAAACCGAAAGGAGAAAATATTAGAGTAACCATACATATGCACTCAAATACATAAGTCAAAGATGAAGGAGATGATCCAAAGCATGCTAAATTGAACAGAATGACGCCTTCTAAATGCAGAATAGACAAATTAGGTTTAGGAAACATGTTTCACTGGACAAACTTATTGGAAAACTAAATAAAAAAAGTTATACTAAATATGTGGCTTGGATCCCATTGGTCCTCGTTATGTATTCAAAATTGCTTTAACACAAAAACATAATTGCAAAATGTAAAGTGATGATAGAAAGAATGCAGTAAACTTACTATGAAAAGAATGAAGTTCATATACTCTATCCTTCATATCCACGCCAAGTCCTTGAGTAACACGGAACATTCCAGCCCTTGACAACATTGCAGTTCCTTGGCCAATATATAGCCCATTTCGTTCAAGATAATATGGATCTGTGAAACAAATGAAGCTAATAAAAAATCATATCGACCATATTCCAAAAAGCTTACTTATATCAATTTCAAAATACAATCTCATGATCACCCCAATGACCATATCCATCAACATATAATCCATTTGTGTGTTATATAAAATTTTTACCAAGCACAACTTATTATAAATAAAACTAAATAATCCTACAACAACTACGAGTCATCTAACTAGTAGTTTCTAATATTAGTTTCATTGAGCTCCTACACCTGAACACTTTCCAAAAGTTCTCTTGTGTAACTTCTCCATATCCAACTACAAATTTATAAGATCTGCTTTTCTAGTGAAATACTCATCTCGGTTAAGAAACCCCTAAAAGCTAGAAGCCAGTCATCAAAGCTCAGCAGTAAATGATTAATCTTTTGCAGTTTATGAAACTTCTATTAGAACGCTAAGTATACAAGACAAGTATAAATGTATAACAATAACAAATTATCGACACAATTCAGACATAAATACACTTGCTAGTACCTGCCTCAGATCCTTGAAGAACAATACCACGCGTCATACCAGCACTCCAACTCCCGTCTGAACCCTTCTGCTCAACAGAAACAGAAACAGCAATTGTATCTCCTTTTTCCACATGAGCACTACACGCCAGTATACCAGGAACATATACCTAAAAAAACAAAACTAACCTCGTCAATAACCAATCAACGAAAAATAAACTCAAAAATCCCTAAAACCCTAATCAAATCCAACCTGAGCTCCCCGAAGAACTGCTTCAGCACACTTCCTACTAACAATAACCTCCTTAGGAGCTACATTACCATAATCAACACAATGCGGTCCAGAACCCCAAACAAAAACAACATAATCCAATCCAGGAATCCGACACTTGGAAACTGGACCAGAATCAGAATCCGAATCCAAACACTTCAAAGGATTCACCGCCCCATCACCGTCTTCACAATCATCAGCATTCGACGATTTCTTCACGAGCAAACGCAACTTCTCAATAACATCATCACTATTAGACCGAAGAGTGTTCACGCGAATACACGAGTAACGAGAAGGTCGCCTGCGAAATCAAAATACATAAGATAAGAATTCAATTCAGCATAGAATATAAATTAGGGTTAGAAATTGGGGAAATAGTGGTACGTTAAAGCGGAGGAGATGCGAGAGAAGCGATCGGAGCCGTAAGCTTTGGTGAAGTAGTTGTGAAGTTGAGGGTTCCAGTTGAGAGTGGGGTTGTAGGAGTATCGTTGCGGGGATGAATCGTGATCGGAAGTTTGCATCGTTTGGTGAAATGTGGTGGTGGGAATCGGATTGGAAAGAGTGTTGGAGTTGGATGAGTTTGGTGTTTTGTGAAGTGTTCTGGAAGTGGTTAGGAAGAACAAGTCCCTCCCTTTCTTCATTCAAGCAAGAGTGTGTAGTGGTAGTAAGTGTACTAGTAGTGGTAACATTAGGGCTTCAAACAAGTTGGGGAGTGTCTTTGTTTTGAAGATTTTGTTAAATTAAACAAAAATTAAACTTGAAAAAACCTTTAAACTAATTTAATAAATAAATTTAGAGTGATACTTTGCTTACATTTTGTCAAATAAAATCTTCATAAAATAAAATAAAAAGTGTATTTAAATCAAAAATGTACTGAAATTAATTAGTCAATTCATACCACCTTCGTTCATAAATATAAGATCTCGTAGATAAAATCAGTGTTTTAAAAATCGGACCGGACGGTCGGACCGGTTGAACCGGAAACCGACCAGGTAACCGGTCTGGTTCAGTAGTCAGATCGGGTATGTCATCAAACCGGTGGGAATCGATGAAAATCGGGAAAACCGAAAAACCGACGGTTTAATTGTTTTTTTTTTAACTTTTTTTTAACATTTCTTTTAAACTTTTTTTTAATATATTTAGTAGTGTATTACTTAAATAGCATTCTCACATAGTTTTTTTCGTTAGTGACAAATTAAAAACTTTATTGTCTATTTGTTATCTTTGCTAATAAATTTTCTTAAATAGCATAAACATATTGAATTTTATTTGATTTTCTTTTTAGGAGGATCCTATTTTGAATTAAATTTGGTATTGGAGTTATTTTGTTATAAACTATTCAATTAGATTATGTTGTAATTAGACTTTGTTTGCAATTAGACTTTGTAATTTTTTACTATTTTGTTATGTGTGATACCTTTGTTTAAAATTTGAATTTAAGTTATGAAATTGTGAATTTATGATATGATATTTTTTAAAAATTTAAAAGCTAGTTATATCTTTTAAGAGACTGAATCATCCGGTTCGATCGATTTTATATCTATATAATGACAGGTCTATTCAACCGAGTTATCCGGTTTAATCCGGTTTGGTCGTGCGATTCGACCAGTGACCCAGTGGTTCGATCGATAAACCAGGGACCCAGTACCCTCACTGGTTCGATGACCGATCCGATTTTTAAAACACTGGATAAAATTAAGTTAATTAAAAAAGTTGGGTAGAGAAATAAATTTATTGACTATTTATACAATTTTATAAATTTGTCCTTAGAAGAGAGAAATAAGGGTGCGATATAATTAAGGTGTGTTTGAAAAAAAAAAATTAATGCACCTTAAAAATTGAAAACAATCTTACAAAAGAGAAAAGATAAAAAATTCAAGAAAGTCTTAAATTAGAAAGAGAGTTACTTAAACTTTATTTTTTATTGAAATCTTTCAAACATACCATGTCCCAAAAGAAGCCTTAGAAGCAGTGTTTTAAAAATCGGATCGGACCGGCCGGTCGGACCAGTCGAACTGGGAATCGGTCAGGTAATCGGTCTGGTTCAACTATTGGATCGAATATGTCATTGAACCGGTACGAACCGGTAAAAACTAGAAAAGCCGACGGTTTCCTTAAACCGGTGGTTTAATTGCATTTTTGTTTTTGTTTTTTGTTTTTTTTTTGAAAAACTGATTTTTTTTTTACTTTTTTTTGAATTTTTTTTATTTTAAAAAATCAACAATAAAGTAAAAAAAAAAAAAAAAGTAATGATATCATTGACGTCAAAGATGTTGCAGATGTGGTTGATTTTGTTGTAGATGATTTTGATGTTAAAGAAGGAGATCCCAACATTGGAAGAATTTTTCCATTTTCAAACTAAATTTAATAGACAATGGAGTTATTTTGTTATAAACTATTTAATTAAATTATGTTGGAATTAGACTTTGTTTGTAATTAAACTTTGTAATTTTGTATTATTTTGTTATGTGTGATACCTACTTTTATAATGTGAATTTAAATTATGAATTTGTGAATTTATGATATGATATTTTCAAAACACTTGAATTTATGATATGATATTTTCAAAAAAATTAAGTGATAGTTATATTTTTTAGAGACTGAATTATCCGGTTCGACAAGTTTTATACCTATATAAATTTCTTATAATGACCGGTCTATTGAACCGAGTTATCCGGTTTAGTCATGCGGTTTGACCAGTGACCAAGTGGTTCGACCAATAAACCAGTGACCCAGTACCCTCACCGGTTTGATGTCCGGTCCGGTTTTTAAAACAATGCTTAGAAGCATGATATAAGGTTCTTAAACTTTCTTTTAAGACTTTATTTCACATTTTTTTAAACTCTCACAAAATCTTCTTTTTTATTTAATTATTGTATTCAATCACATAATTAATTTTTATTTTTCACTATGGTATTCGATTCATTTGATCATTTAATCTGATTCGAGAGTCAATTCTAGCATTAAGTAATTTCAACTCTCTTTCAATCATAGTTGCAGAGGATCGAACTGTGATTCTCTCTGTCAAGTCCAGTGTCAATTAATTTGTATTTTGATATCATAAATCTCATGTAAATATTAGAAGCAACTTAAGAGTTACTGGATTAGAATTGCTGGATTTTTGTGATTTAAGTGTTGATTTCCCAAAATGTTATTTTGACGTAAGCGAGTTTATGATTATTTATCTTGTTCATGAATGATTATGAATATTGTGTAAAAAAATTAAATGCAGAAAGTAAAAGTTAAGGGAAGATAAAAACACAACCGAATTATCTTGGTTCACCATCTCCAAGTGAAGGTTAGTCCAGTCTCTCTATTTCCTTAGAGGATTTTCCACTATATATACAAATTTGGTTACAAACCCCACACCACGACTTCTTTCACACAAACTTCTAATACATACTCAAAAAATACACCATTTTCTAAGTACAATTTTTTCTTCACCACACACACAATGATGAACAAGTAACACTCAATCTTTAGTGAGAAATTAAATAATGTTGTAATAGAATGTATGAATGTCGAATCCAAACTTAGGATTGTAGACTTTATTTTCAACATCACAATTAAAACGTATATCACTTTATGTGCATAAATTTTCGATGTTTAGAAACTTTTTATGGTTTATGAAAGTTTGCAAAGTTACAAAACACTTGAAAATATGATGATTTGAGTTGTATTTTGCATTGCTTCTGCCTCAAGTCATGACAGTGTTAGAATCTCAATAACACTTTAAACTTTGCGAAAATTGAGGTTCTAGAGGTTTGATACGAATCACACTATTACATGACTCGAATCATAATTATAGAGAGTTCAATGATTGGTATCATGTTACCTTGATTTGAATCACAAGATTATCTTATTTGAATCCCAACATTTTGATTTGAAGCACAATACTTTTTGTTTCAAATCAAACTGAACTGAAATTTCATTGGTTTTGCCTAAGTAACTATGATTCGAATCACGTGTTTTCATGATCAAATCACGTGATTCGACGGAATGGTTGACTCAAACCACACAAATGGGTTCTTATATATTCAAGCCTCTTAATTAGAATCATTTGATCTTTTGACAAAAATCATACATCAAACAGAGACAAATAAGCAAAATAAGTTAAAGAAATAAAATTAGAGAAATAAAGGGATGAAAACACATTCGGAGAAAATAAAGAACATAAAAATAGAGAGATAAGGAAAGAGAAAATGTACCAGCGATTTATACAAGTTCGGCCAAACTAGTTGGCCTACTTAGGTCTCCGAAAATTTCTCCTCGAGAGTTTCCCCTAAGTTAGACATGAGATTTTTATAGGTCATGTACATTAAGCTTTTTGCAACCAATCATGATATTTTACATTAGGTACTCCCTAAACCAAACGAGATATTTTACACCAGACTATATCTCAAAACCAAGCATAGTTTATACACCAGGATGAGCTCAAAAACCAAACAAAGTTATTTTACGACTAAACGCAATAACCAAATAAGATATTTTTAACAGGATGAGCTCACGAACCAAACAAAAATGTTACTTGGCTAACCTCAAGAATCAAACAGAACTTTTAACTAGTTAAGCTCAAGATCTAAATATTAACTTATTTTTAAGACAATACACAAGAGACAACCCCATTTGAGTAATTTACAATATTCTCACAACACTAGAATGACAAAAACTTACAGATATTTTTCACTCTAAAAAAACTAAGGCAATTTCGTGAAGAAATTGAAAAGGATGAAGTAGAAAGTGAGGAGAAGAATGTGAGAAAGTATTATTGAGTATGTTTTCTAGTGTTTTTGAAATGAGGAGAAGAAGCCCATTGTTTATTGGGTAAAAGTTTGGCCCAAAAAGAAAAAAGATCCATGGGCCTTTTAATGATTTAATCAATTAAGTACTGACGTTAATCAATTAAGAGCTTCAAAAGAATGGAAACCCTAATCCCAAAATAGAAATCGTACAATCTTTATATGTCTTAATCGATTAAGGGTATTTATATCAATTAAGCATTTTTCCTTGCTCTAATAGATTTAATTAAGTCTCTAATTGATTAGGAAATGTAGAAATGCTTCTTAAATGATTAGGAATACTCTTGATCAATTCCACTTGCACCTTGATAGTTCTTCGATGAGTTTTAGAAAATTTTGAGAGTTTAAGAAAAAATAAGTGAGTGTGCGAGTTACCTTAATAATTTGAGAATTACTCTTATATCTTTACAATACATTAATCACTCAAACACGGACCAAGCGAGATTTGTCACTTTCTCTCTTTTACATCAAATGAAGCTTCAAGCTGATCCATTCATCAATGTTTCAAAATGATTTGCTTTGATGGGTCTAAAAAAACAAAAAAAAAATAGACAGCACCATTAAAGATGCTCTTAGAGTTAGGAGATGATTCACAAATTATGACAAATTTAAAATACAATACCTCTTGCAACTTACATGCATGTAATCTCTCAATTATTGTATTTCACAAAGTTCAACTATATATTTACATCAAAATATTAATTATTTTATTATTTATAATATTAGTTATTCTTTATATCAACTATTACATGTGTCATCTAACATGACAACTCAATACTAATATTTACAATTTAATTTTATAAATAAATATCACTACATAATATATAAAAAAATCAAGATCACACAAAAAGTTAATAAATATCTATGTTAAAAGATAATATTTTTTATTCATTTAATAATAAATATTAAAATTTATATGCAGTTTAATTTTTTATCTATTTTTTAACAATAACGCCTAGTATAATACACAATTTAGTTTACTAGTAAACACAACACTATACATAAATTATAATTTGTTTAAACATAACTACTACTAGAAATCACAAGACTAATTCAGTGAATAACTTTCCCTAAACAATAAACCAAAATCCACTTCCTCATATTATTCAACTGCCAGGTGTGAAATTCTCATGACACATCTTCCATTCACCACTAACAACAACAACATGACTTCTTTTAGCTCAAAAACTCTGACCAAAGACTAGTGTGTTTTCCTTTCCTTTTACTACCACAAAATGAGTTTTTTTATACAAAACAACCCTACTTTGACTTTTCAAGTTCCATTCAAGATAGGTAACATAAAACTAAAAACCGTGACACACAATCACAAAGACAATAGTTTAGGAAACTCACATGAAAAAACCCCTTCATTAAAATATATACTAAAATCTTTGTTATTTGTTACTCCTATGAATCAAAACCGCGTTTTTGTACTACCTTTGACATTTGGCCCCCATTTTCTCATTCTTTTCTCTACTACCAATAAAGCCTTCACACAACACCAACTTCAAAATCAAATCACACCCTTTTTTTTTCTTTCAATAATTTCTCATTTTTCCCTCAAAAGTTCAATTTTTTTTGGTTTCAGCTCAAATTTTGATAAAGCTTTACTCTTTCCAATTTTGGGTCTCAGATTTTCTTGATTAAACTTCCAAAGGTGCTTTTTTTCTGGTATTTTTTTTCATTGGGTTCGAAAAAGGAGAAATTTTTACTATGATTTTCAAGGTTTTTTCTTTTCTGATTCTACTTGTGTTATGTACTTTTGCTGTGGAAGCCATTTCTGTGAATCACAATCACAATAGTCTGAAGAAGAATGGATCTTCTCTTGCTGCTATAAAGTTTCCTGAACATCCAAGTTTCAATGTTGCTGCTTCTTCTGAGGACACAGATTGTGGCTTTTCAAATTCAGACAAATTTGGAGCTACAATGAAACCAGATGAAGAAGGTGTTGAGCTTTTTCCACTTTCAAATCCACACAAGCAATCAGTGAAGCTTCATTTGAAACACATATCAATGAGCAAAGAAACTGAGCCAAAAAGAAAATCAGTGATTGATTACACAGTAAAGGATTTGACAAGAATTCAAACTCTTCACACAAGGGTCATTGAAAAGAAGAACCAAAACACAATTTCAAGGCTGCAGAAAGCAAATTCAAAGCAGTCATATAAAAAAGAGGTTGCTCCGGTCGCTGCGGCGCCGGAATATTCGACTCAGCTTGTGGCAACTTTGGGATCAGGAGTGAGTCTTGGCTCTGGTGAGTATTTCATGGATGTGTTTATAGGTACACCACCTAAGCATTATTCTCTAATACTTGATACTGGTAGTGACCTTAATTGGATTCAATGTGTTCCTTGCATTGCTTGTTTTGAACAAACTGGTCCTTATTATGATCCTAAAGAATCTAGTTCTTTTGAGAATATAACCTGTCATGATCCTAGATGCAAGCTTGTTTCATCACCAGATCCACCTAGGCCTTGTAAGGATGAGAATCAAACATGTCCTTACTTCTATTGGTATGGTGATAGTTCTAACACAACCGGTGATTTCGCATTGGAGACTTTTACGGTTAATCTCACGAATTCGAATGGAAATTCAGAGTTCAAACATGTTGAGAATGTGATGTTTGGTTGTGGTCATTGGAATAGAGGACTATTCCATGGTGCTGCTGGTTTGTTAGGATTAGGGAGAGGACCTTTGTCATTTGCTTCGCAGCTTCGATCTATCTATGGTCATTCGTTTTCGTATTGTCTAGTTGATAGAAACAGCGACTCGAGTGTTAGTAGTAAGTTGATATTCGGCGAGGATAAGGAACTTCTTGGCCATCCGAATTTGAATTTCACTTCTTTTGTTGGTGGCGAAGAGAATTCGGTTGATACGTTTTACTACGTTGGGATAAAATCGGTTATGGTTGATGGCGAGGCGTTGAGTATACCAGAAGAAACTTGGCGTTTATCGGAAGAAGGTTCGGGTGGTACTATAATTGATTCTGGAACAACTTTAACTTATTTTGCAGAACCTGCTTATGAGATTATCAAAGAGGCTTTTATGAAAAAGATTAAGGGGTATGAAATTGTTGAAGGCTTTCCTCCTCTAAAGCCTTGTTATAATGTTTCAGGAATTGAGAAAATGGAGTTACCTGACTTTGGGATTTTGTTCTCAGATGGAGCAATGTGGGATTTTCCTGTAGAGAATTACTTTATACAGATTGAATCTGATGTTGTTTGTTTGGCTATTTTGGGGACTCCTAGGTCTGCTCTTTCAATTATTGGAAATTATCAGCAACAGAATTTTCATATACTTTATGACATGAAGAAATCGAGACTCGGTTATGCACCGATGAAGTGCGCTGATGTTTAACATTCTTTTAGGGTTTGAAAGACATTTGGATTGTATGTTGTCTGATGTCAGCGCATGTGAAGCTATCTGAATAAGATCAGATAAGTTAGGTCTTAGTCGGGTGGTCACAGATGTGCTGACTTAGCATACAATCCGAATGTATTTGAAAGATTTTACTGTATAGTCTCATAATTGTAAACATGGTGATTAAGAGGGTGTAGATTTTTTGGTTTTTTTTAGATGGGAAATTATTTACATAGAAAAATAAAAATAAGTTTAGGTTATATTTTAGGGTTTATGGTGGAATCAGGCTTGAGGTAATTTCTGAAAGTCTGAAATTGGGTTATGACCAAACACAAACTTGTTTTGTATACATATAACTGATTCAATTTGAAGTTTATTGTTTTTATTCAATTTTATATAACTTGTTCTTTCATCTATGATTTCTATCTTTTGTTGCAACATTCTTACTATTTCTCATGGACCATTTATTTCACACCTCTCTCGCGCACATACAACTATAGATAAAAACGCAGCAGGATTTCAGCTTAAATAGAGATTATGAGTTTAAAATGCAACAATATTAAAATTTTTAAAATAAAGTTTCGTTATTTATTGTGATATTTTCCTACTTGACGAAATAGTCTTTTCTGATGTGCACAAGTATATCTAATATATGTCTAATTCGAATTTATATTTTATTAAATAAATGATGAAATGGTTGTTTGCATGTAGACTTCAATGTATTATTGAATGGAATTTTTTGTTAGGTCACTCAAACTTTTAGAATATAAAAGTAACACATGCATGCCACCAAAGAATTTGTCAACTAAATTTGTCAAGAGTTCATGTACCATACATTTTGCCATCTATGTTATTGGCTTATCTTTTGGTGGATTGACATGTTTGCCTAAATTATATACATGTAGTTCACCAACTACATCATTATTAATTCTATGAGTGTGAACTATGAAAGTTAAGTTTTTCATCCAATTGGTCTTATGTGAATATTTGCTTATTTTCCTATTTCAAAGTCCATTCAAACTTAAGCTATCATGATGAAGAAGGAATTATATTTTAATTAAGACCCATGTTTCATCTTTGAACATATTGACTTTGAGATGAAACACATCAATTAGGTGAACCCACTTATTTTTGCTTTTTTTATATTATTTCCATGTGTTACTCAAAAGTGGGCGGATGAATTTTTTCTTTCACAATTATTTAAAATAAAATGCAGTAGCCAGTAGCTATATGGTTTATAAAAATAAAAGATGATTTTTTTCTATAGACTAAAATATGCATTGCAAAAATTATACTACATCCATCATTAAATATAAGATTCCGTACCTAATTCAAAAAATTGGTTAGAATATTAAATTTATTGACTATTTATACAATTTTATAAAATTTATAGAGAGAAATAATTGAAAAAAAAAACTTTCAATATTTTAATTTTATTAAGTAATCTATTAGTCCTTTCAAAGTTTTCATATATATATATATGAAAAGTTTCTCATTACAATTTTAGGTTGTGATTGATTATGAAAAGAAAATAAAAAGAAAAATAATGTAAAAAAAAAAACATTGACAATCTATCAACTATATATGTATATTCTATTAAATTATAATATATTTTAAAATTACTTTTAAAAACATAATAAATTAATGATTTCTATTGGACCATAATATGAAACCATTTTACACGCATGCTTATCAAACTCAAAAAAGATATGTACAATTAAAAATTAAAAGTTGGAAAATATCTAGAGAAAAAGAATGATAAGTCGTAAAAATTAAAATAAAAAGAAATCATATGAAAATTACATTTTCTATTTTACATCTCCATTTTAAAAATATTGCAAAAAAGCGACATGGCTTAATTTTTTTCTCCCTTCTCCATCTATGTTCCACAAGACACTAATAATTCTTTTCACATAAAAAAAATTACGATATTGATTTGTTTAAAATCAATACTCCAACTCCAACGCTTCAACATTTAAATAAGAGAGCGAAAAATGGTGTTTGAATAAGAAAGAATATGAATACATGTTTAAGCGACACACTTTCCTTTTTAGAACATGCGTGAGACAACATGAGATGTAGTTAAATGTTAGATTGATCTGGGCGGTTGTTATGTCATCTGTGTGAAGGGTTGTTTGCTCAGTGGAAAGAAAGGGTCTACTTGTCTTGCTTTCAGTGTTTCACTATTAGGCCATTTCTTTTGGGCCTTGCGGACTACCCAACACAGTTGCTCTCAAGCCCTTGTTTCTTCTTTGCAAGGCGATGATTTATTATGCATATTTTTACTTGGCCACAAAGTTCGTCTGCGTGAAAGTTTTAGATGGGTTATTGTTGTTGTTCTTATAAATAAGACATTAAATGCCTCCCTTGTAAGACGTAACATAATGTTGGGAATGCATGACATGTCTCTCTATGCTAGTCAGTAATGGTGTTTCTCCTTCTTTATAATACTCAAGTGTTTTTTATTCGTTTTCGAGGAGATCTAGATAGTTGGCGGTGTGGGTGATTGTATGATCCTTAATACTCGAGTAGGGTATAAAGGGCTTTTGAAATGCCATTTTACATTTTCTATTGTTAACAACTTGCAAAAAAAGAATATTTTTGCGTCATTTATCGTTCTTCTTTAAGAATGTTCTTGTTTTAGTGTTGGATCAAGTTTTGTTGACTTTGTTCATTGACACTAGTATTGCATGATTGATTGTTCCTTCCTTCGAGTCCTAAAGTTCAACGTTCCTTTTTTGCTCTTGTTCCTTTTTCCTAGGATTTCTAAGATAGTAAGCGTTTGAGCCTTCTTTCTAGCTATATTATACATGTATTCTTTTTCTTTCATAATATATTTTAATCATGGTGATCATGTCAATCTCAATAAAAAAGGTCAATAATGATATTTCAGGAAACAGGTGGATCCAAACATACTAGGGACTATTTTTCGCTTTTGTTCGTCAAGATGTTTATGACCAAGCTTTAACAGGCATGGATCCTATAATTGATTGTGGATTATTTCCGCCCAGATGAAGATAAAAAGGACAGCCAATACATGGGTGTGTTATCCCTTATCATGAATGCGTATTCTCCTTCGTTGGTTATCGCCTTTTTTCAATGATTTTGAAGTTAACATATTGAACAATTTGCTTATTTCCCTTAGAGTTAAGTCCATTGATATGGGCATTTGTTAATGTTTTCTTACACTGTGCGAGTATAAAAGGGGTAGGTCAACCATGATATTGTTCTTTCATCTTTTTAAAACTCAAAACAACCCCAACTTCACAAATGGTTCTAGTTTTCTCTCCTTTAGGAAAAACATCAAATATTTAAAGACTTATTATGATTAGCATGAAACATTTTAAGAATTGTTTTTACTTGGTTACTCATCTTAATGAAGAAATGCACACGAAGATCTGCCATTTAGAACTCGGTCTTCCATCCTTATGCACTAACGTCTTCTATAAGTTGTGAACCCAAAGTAATTACTTGGCATGGGCATGATCATATCTCCACAAGGAGGGTGACTTGTCTCAAGAGGACTATACTTGAAGAACTAATTGGTGGTCTTATGTAAAGAGTTTGGCTATGTTCGTAGAGTCGTACTATATGTTTGGTCGTCAAGAAACGAGTGAAAAGGCGCATTCAAACATGTTGGCTGGTTGACGCCAAATCAAAAAAGGAAAGGAAACTAATCTTTGATAAGTGGCATAAGATCCTTATTTTCCCTATTTCGTTTAATTGAATATTTTGTGATGTCTCATTTGTAGATTGTGTAGATGCAATAAATAGAAAAGATGTCATGTAGTGAATAAGGAAATAGTTGATGACAGCTTTTATTTTGATCGACATTTTAAGTAAGCCTTATGCGGGCAGAGCTTCTGCCTCAAATACGTCCGTCAGGACGCCCTATGGTCCAATTTCCGAACAATTTATTGATTTGAATAATTGATTATATATTTTTAGGTTTCCGTTTTCCACATCTATTTAGATGTTGCATAAAGAGACTAACAGTAGAAACAAATAACGTGTATCCACTATTGTGGGTGTTTTTGAAGATGCTTTTACCACGATGGTAGAAGAAATATTGCTATTTGTTTGTGAGATGGTGGTAGAAGAAATTTCGCGATGTGTTCGTGACTTGAAATTAGGGATGGCAACGGGTGCCCGCGGGTGTGGGTTTTATACTGCCCAAACCCGCACCCAAAATTACCACCCGAACCCGAACCCAAATCCAAAAGCTATTCGGGTGATAAAATAACACCCACGCTCATACCCGTTGGGTTCGGGTTTTTTCACCCAAACCCAAACCCGCAACAAAATACATAAAATATATTTTTCCTACAATTTTCTTACAACTTTCCATATATATATATATATATATATATATATATATATATATATATATATATATATATATATATATATATATATATATATATATATATATATATATATATATATATATATATATATATATATATATATATATATATATATATATATATATCGGGTGTGATTTCGGGTTTCGGGCGCGGGTTTCACACTACCCAAACCCGCACCCGAAATATCGGGTGGCACCCGAACCCGAACCCAAACTCAGTCAACTCGGGTTTTCACCCGTTGACTCGGGTTCGGGTGCGGGTGGGCCCCGCGGGTTTGGGTCTGTTTGCCATCCCTACTTGAAATTCTCGTTGGACTTCTATTTACCAGAATTGACATATAGCTTGTAAAGACTCCAACTTTAATTGATTATTTATATAAAAAAATATTTCCAAAAATAATTAGATGAAATGATGAATTAAAGCCTTTAAATTAATGATAATCAATAGTTAAGATCTAGAGTAATTGTTTTAAATTTATTCCCGGAGATGCATCCTTGAATTAATTTTGTAGGTATTTTTAGCTATTTTAACGCAATCTCTTCATTTTTGGCAAAAAAATAATGTGTATTTTTATCTATTTTTAGAAGCCATCCCATTTTTCGTCAAAAATTAATTCGGAGATGCATGTTTCAAAATAATTTAGAGTCTATTTTTAGCTATTTATATGTCCTCTATTTTGTATGTTAGGAAGAGTTTTAGAAGATATATCTTCAAATATATCTCATAAAATTTTAACTCACATTAATTCTTATTTTGTATAAAAATGATGCGTTCAAAAATCTATTTGTGAAAAGTGGACCGCTCCAATGGGCCGAACTCATCGGACCCATAAAGGCCCCTGCCCATTAGGGTTTTACTCATATATCACATATTTCTTCCATCTTCGTTCGCCCTTTGCAAAACAGCACAACTTGAATCGGCGGCGAGTAACAATCGGAATCGGTGCTCGTCGGAAAAATGGTTAACGCAAAGGTAGGTGATAGTAAACAGTACCAGTAATCGTTAAATTTCTTCCATTTTTAGTGATTTTTGTTTGAATTCTAATACGGTTTTGATTGTTGTTGGAACAGTTTCACCAGTACCAGGTCGTCGGAAGGGGTCTTCCTACCGAAACCGATGCGCACCCGAAGATTTACCGCATGAAGCTTTGGGCAACCAATGAGGTTCGTGCCAAATCCAAATTCTGGTACGTCCTAATTCACTATCAAATTGTAGTATTTTCTATTGTTTTACAATGATTTAGTGTTTAATGGGGTTATTTGTTTTGTTTTACAATGATTTATAACTGTAGGTATTTCTTGAGGAAGTTGAAGAAAGTGAAGAAAAGCAATGGACAAGTGCTGGCTATCAATGAGGTAAGCTCATCTATCAATTGAACAGTAAATTGAAATTTTGTAGAATTTAGGAGTGTTGTAGTTTAGATAGGTTTCTGTTTAGAGCTATTTTGGAGATTCTGTTAAGTTAGAAAAGGTATTAAATTCTGAATGTAGTTTAATTTTGGATCATTTGGAGAGCTGATATTGGTTTATTAAGTTTAATTGGATAAGAGACTCTTTTGTAGGAATTTGATTTTGGGAATTTATTTTTTTGTGTGTTAATGAGAGTCTTTATCATCTTCTTTTTTTTGGTTTTTATTGAAGAAAATGGTTTAATTGTAGTCTTTTCCCTAGTAAGGTTGAAATCTAACTGTATAAGGATTAAGAGAATAGTTATAGAAACAGTTTCTTTGCGTCTTTAGTTCAAATACTTGTAATATCCATGTATAGAGGTTTATTGTATGATAAGGGATGTCATTGCATTGTTGGGGAGAACCTGAAAGGTTATATGTCTTTCTCTGCATTTCTTTTAATGCTGTTGGTACTAAAATTGAAAATAAAACATGTTGTTAGTACTTTTGTTAATTGATTTCAAGTAGTTAGCACTTTTTTTGGAGAAGGAAAGAGAAGGGAAGGGGTTTCTGTTATTATTTTGGCATTAACTATAAGTCTCCACCTAGTTGCTGTTTATTACTGGGTTAGAACTTGCTTTGTTTTCTTTTTAATACTCACTCAACTGACTTTTGAGTATAGTCTGTTTTGAAGACTAAGCTGTTTTGAGTATAAGCTGATGTGGTAATGTCTTTATGTGAATTTTCAGTTTTTTTCCTTCAAATTCTATGGCTATCCTCAAGTGATTTTCCAGTATGACTAATTTCATAGTTGAACTTTAAAATTAGTGTTTTCTTATATTGAATCCTTTTCAATTATTCTATTTATCTTGCAAAACTAATGTTTATTTTGATGAAAGAATACTTGGAGTAGTATTTCCTCTGTTAGTTTTAGTTATATTGTACCTTTTAACTGCAGTCTCTTATAACGCTTTTACTAATTGTAGATCTTTGAGAAAAATCCCACCAAGATTAAGAACTATGGAATATGGTTGAGATATCAGAGTCGTACAGGTTATCACAACATGTACAAGGAATACCGTGATACTACTCTAAACGGTGCTGTTGAGACGATGTACAACGAAATGGCATCTCGTCATAGAGTCAGGTTTCCATGCATTCAAATTATTAAGACTGCCACCATCCCAGCCAGTCTTTGCAAAAGGGAGAGCACTAAGCAATTCCACAACTCCAAAATCAAGTTCCCGTTGGTGTTTAAGAAGATCAGACCACCTAGCAGGAGCCTAAAAACAACATACAAAGCTAACAGGCCCAACCTGTTTATGTGATTCAGTAATCATATTTTCTTTGTTTATGTGATTCAGTAATCATACTTTCTTTCTCATATTGGAGTTGCTTTATTTATCTGTTAGCTTTTTAAGAACTTTTACTGAAGATAATTGTATTTTAACAAAACTTCATTCATGGCAAACTCTGACATAGTTTGCATTTTTTCTTGTTGAGTATTTTGTTTTATGTTTGTTTAGCAGTTATATATTTATTATTTGTGTTTGTTGTACTGGTATGAGATTGATTTTTAATTTAGCGATTACTTTTCCTTTCATACATGGTGTTATAATGTGATCCTTGATTGTTGGAACAAAATGCTCCAGGGCTCTAAACCTTTGATTGATTGTTTTGTCTGACTTTATAGCTCCTGTGGCTTGATTGGTATTTAGTCAATGTCGATCTTGAACTCTAATTGAGAAATGAGAATGATTTATCTTTTAAGATTTTTTTGTTATTGATTTGTTGGTGATATCTATCTCTTAACCTATGTGATTGTTGTGATCAGGTTAAGATAAACATCATTTAGGATAAACAATATGAGCATGTTCCTAATGATATCCAATATTTATGATGGAAGCTTGCGCATGTTCCTAATGATATCCAATATTTATGATGGAAGCTTAAAAGAAAGGAAGTGATAGATGGTTGATTCTTTTAATTTCAGGCACCATGCAAGATTCACAAAACAACACTTATTTTAACATAAAAAACTCACATTTATAGATTTATTCGTGTTTTTTTAAATATTTATATTGTTGATACTATTTTCACATCTCGTAAGTGTTTTATTTTTAATATCTTGATATACAAATTATAGAATTAAATTTATTTTTAATCTTTTAGATATCCAAATTGAATTAATATAGTCTTCAAATAACAAAAACATAAAATTATTCAATTAATTTTAAATATCAAATTATTTATCATATATTATAATAAAGGATACACTATTGTCAACACTTTGATACATGAGTATATTTTTGAATGGAAATGTATACAACAATTGTTAACAGCTAGTGATTCAAATGATGTTTCCCTTTATCAAATGGTAAGAATTTCTCTATATATTGCCGATATGTTTAATGTGAATGTGTGATTCATGTTAATGTTTCAAAAGTATCCGAAGAAGATTCCCCGGTTAACCATGTCCATTTGTATCCAATTTAGATAAATTGGCGGGGACGAATCGAACCTAAAGCTTAGTGCAAACACACACTTTTATCGCACAGTTTTCATCTTCTTATCTAAGTTTTGTAGCAAACCCCCCGACACAGGATCTAACAAATAATTTTGTTGGGAGAAAGAATAGAGAGGTCGGGTGTATGTGGGTGGGGTGTTGTTCTGTTTATTTTGGTGTTTGGTTTAGCTATAAGTCTTTGTTTAGTGTCAATTCTTTAAGAACTGACGCACCAAAATTTGAAGTATAAGTTGTTTTGAAGACTAAATATGTCAAATCCTAGCATAAATAAGCTGGTTTAGTCATTCCTTTAAATGAATTTTCCATTTCCCCTCAAACTTTATGCTTATCAACAAGTATTTCCAATAGAGTTTAAGCATGAAACTGGTATGACTAATCACAGGGCTTGAAAATTATGCTTTTCTTTTATTGCATCTTGTTTCAATTATTCTACTTATCATGGTAAAGTAATGCTCATTGAGATGAAAGTATATGTGGAGCCAGATTTCCCCTTGTGTTAGTTATAGTTATGCTTCACCTTTCAACTGCATTCTCTCTGCACACCAAGGTTTATAATACTTTTACTAATTGCAGATCTTTGAAAGTATCCTTTTAGATGAAGTTGAAATTATTGTTTCAATTCATTTTACAGATAAAAGATGAAGTCAGAAAATAAACATACTCTTGTTCTAAATTAATTATGTTTAGGAAATGAAAGTTATCAATAATATCATACCAAAACATACATATAAACATAGCACACCTGAAAAAAATGACATGTAGCAGACTGCATTGTTAAGATTGAGACTTTCTCTATGTTATTGCAAATGCAAAGGATCCTTGTTTTCCTTGTCAACCATCGTATCTCATGCCAGAATCAGTCAAATGACATGTTAGCATACAGATCCGGCAACAAATTTTCACTCGAAATGAAATGATAAAAAACAAAAGCACCATGAGTACGGGTGCACCGGTACTTCACCATTTTACTTTAGAGCTTCGAGAAAATAAGCAATTTTGGAGTAACTTGGCCGTCTTCGGGATCCATATTCTCCTTTCCAACCATCTTCTCTTCGGCACCAACATACATGCGAGGAATCCATTTGCACACCCAATAACCGGTATTCTTCAAGCCAGATAATGAGGGTATCCAATTCCAACTCACCAAACCTATACCTGAACTCACATCTCCATCATTGTTGATTTGAGCTTTACCACTTATATGACGTGGCATGCATTTAAGTATACTGATCCAAACATAATCCGAAGCTTCTCTAATATTTATGCAACTAGTAGGTAATGAAACATAGCGTGGATAATAGAAAAGTACTACCTGAGAAGGTGTACTAGCGTTCAAAGATTTAAGTTGCATGCTTATGAGTTTGTTATTGTGGTTACCATGCTTAAGCTCTACATTACTATCATTTGACCACCATTGCTTCAGGCCATGAGCCTCGAGAAACTTCTGGTCTTCCATTGAGACAACAAACAACTTGGCTTCATTTTGCTCAATTGTAGGATCCAATTTTTCCACATCGGCGACCTCCTCTTTTGTTCCATGGGATAGAATATAAAAGTAACTGATCCAATCATTCTTGTTAACATAAATATGAGGAACCCAATTTCTTATTCCTAAACTAGTATCCATCAAACAAGATAACCGAGGTATCATCTTCTTCAATCGTATAATGTAAGTCTCGTCCACGCTGTTGTTGACTTCAGCCTCGATACCCGAAGGAAGTATATATTTGATTCTATTCAAAACATACTCAGCCTTTTCTCCAATATTTCCAAGACTCATAGCAAGTGAAACCGAAGGAGGATTAAATGCATGTGTTTCCACATTAACTCTTTCCTTTGCCAATTCCTTTCCCACCTGAAGACCGAATCCAGCGCCTAAAGAATGCCCTGCAATGCATACATTTCTGCTTCCATATTTATCACAAACCGATTTTACCGCATATGTAGCTACTTTAAACCTCACAGAGTCCTTCAAGCTTTCCCAAGCAACAAAACGGAAACCATCTACAAAATCTCTTCGCATTGTAGGGACTCTTATCAATGTTCCTCTGAGTGCTAAAACAGCTCTCGGGGCACCAATTGGTTTAAATGGCTTGAACTCAGACAATGCTGCGAGCCGATCCCATTCAAATATTGCACCAAAAATGGATCCATCTCTTTCATCAATCAGTATTTGTGTAAGCTTATACTTTAAGGGAATCCAAAATTCTGGTGCTAGAGAATTTTCTTGAGTTCTCTTCTCTTGTCTATCTTGCTCAAGCAAGTACACTGCCTGTATAAGGCTTGCAATGGCTCTTCGTTTATAATTTGCATCCTTCCTGTTTACAACAATATAATTATCAACAACTTGCACAAAAAGAAGAATGTAAATGCCACCAAAAATGTTGGTGCTTCTGCATCAGAAGCCATTGCTTGAAAACTCAGTGTATGATGATAAGTTTTGTTTACCCAAACTTGTTATAAAACAAGACAAAAATCAGTAATAGTCCTTTTCCTTCTGTGAGAAACAGTAGACTAAAACAAAAAGGATGCAAAACCCACTTGGTAAAGTTTTATACACATTTGATACAAACAACCCATAATACCAACCGATAATTTGTCATTCAACTGCACACAGCACTGTATTCAATTGACTATATGACTCGGGCCATATATCGCTTGAATTGTGATGCAAAATATGTTATGCAAACTCTGCTGCATCATTCTTCATTCTAGGCCATCAAAACATCTTTTTCAAATCTACATCTTGGTAGCTATGGGAAGAGTAGTCATCTTATTTGTTCTTCTTCTAGTATCCACTTTACACTTGGTCCTTAAATTTCAGAAATCCATCTTCCTCAACTCAGCAACATTAAGCACACTGCAAACTCCTCTTATGATTGAATGTAACCACATGTCTCTTATACGCCCTCAATCTAAAATGTCACTTACACTCCCTCAATCTAAATTGTCAGTGCTAGATGTATTAAAAATAAGTTTATAAATCATCGGTTAGGAAGAAGTCCTTATAAGCTTTATAAAAAATAGTCTGTTGCAGCGAAAACAACCGAGACAAAACCTTGTGAGAAATACACCACATATTCACCCAAAACCAGTTTCCCATTGTCTAATCAACGTGGGACTTTTCCACACTTTGTTTCCAACATTTTCAACTCATACTTGTTATTCTCGACAAATTCCCACTCGGAAGACTGCAATCAATGTCACAACACCATTTGATAAAGTTTTGTTTACACAAACTTGTTGTAAAACAAGACAAAAAACAGTAACAGTGCTTTTCCTTATGTGAGAAACAGTATATTAAAACAAAAAGCATGGAAACCCATTTGGTAAAGTTTTATACACTTTTGAAACAAACAAGCCATAAATAATAGCAACATCATAAACAAATTGAAGAAGAAATCATATGCATGCAATGAAACTAGTGTTGGTACGGTATGTTTCAAACAAATGATTGAGTTGTAAAGGTACTTTACCATTGAGAATCGATGAAGTTCCTCCAATGAAGGGATGTGATCAAGCTACGAGGATCAGACCCTTTCTCTACAACCTGGTTTGCCATGAGTCAATGCACCAAAAGGTTGCAACTTCCTATGCGATGAGTGACTATATACTGAACAAACTTCGAGTAAGAGTCTTTCTTCGAGGAAAAAACGAAAAATAATATTACGCTTTCTATTTCTAATCATAGACTCACTTCTTATATTATATTTGTAGTTTTTTTTTATAAGACTTTTATCCACTTTTATATGTATTAACATCCTATTAAGTTGTACTCTTTTAAATTATCATAACACATGCTAAGGTCAGCAGTGATGGAACAATCAATGGAAATATATGCAATTCTTAGAATTCAGAGTTGATTATTCAGAAAGAGGATTTAGGGTTTTAGCTGTTTTGGAGAGAAGAGATAAAAACAAAGTGATGAGAGTTTATTGGAGTTATTTTATTGAATGAAGTAAATGTGATATATATATCACTTAGTACAAAACAATAGAGCTGCAATATATATATCATATACTAAGGTCAACTAATTTTAACTAACTGAATTACTAAAACCAATACACCTCCTTAATTCATTTAGTTAGATGCCTCAGCCATTCCCAGCTTCATCTTCAAATACTCAAAGCTGCTTGATTTCAAAGGCTTTGTAAGTAGATATGCTATCTGTTCTTCTGTCTTGCAATGCTTCACTTCTAACTTGCCATTGTTTACTTGATCTCTTAAGAAATGGAACTTGGTCTCAATGTGTTTACTTCTACCATGTGCCACTGGATGCTTTGCCAGATCTATAGCTGATTTACTGTCAATTCTGAGCTCCATCCTTTCATTCTTTGTCAGTTTCAATTCCATCAATAGCATATTAATCCATTGAGCTTGACATGCTTCCATGGAGGCTGCAATGTATTCAGCCTCGCAGGAAGATAATGCAACCACTGGCTCCTTCTTGGAACTCCATGAAAAAGCTGCATTTCCAATCATAAACACATATGCTGCAGTGCTTTTCCTGTCATCCTTGTCACCACTCCAATCTGAATCTGAATAGCCCACTAAGTCACCCTCTTGACCCTTACAGTATTGAATGCCATAGTTGCTTGTGCCCTTCACATATCTTAAAATTCTTTTAGCTGCAACCATATGTGAGGTGGTAGGTTTCACCATGTACCTGCTGATCAGACCTACACCATAAGTAATATCAGGTCTTGTATGGCACAGGTACCTCAAAGAGCCCACAATTTGCTTGAATAATGTTGAGTTCACTTCCTTTTCTTCATTTGCTAAGGACAGTTTTACTCCTGTGTCTACAGGTGTTGAGACAGGTTTGCTATTCAGCATGTTAAATTTCTTCAAAATGTCTTGTGCATATTTCCTTTGATGTATCACAACTCCTTGTGAATTCTTTTCAAACTCAATTCCTAGGAAATATGTGAGATTTCCTAAGTCAGACATCTCAAACATCTTCATCATACTCCTCTTGAAATCCTTCATTTCATCCTCATTACTTCCAGTCACCAGCATATCATCCACATATAGGCACACAATGAGCTTATTAGTGGTATTTCTGCAGTATATTCCATGTTCATTTACACATTTCACAAAGCCTTGCTGAACAAGGAAGCCATCTATCTTTTTATTCCAGGCCCTTGGGGCTTGCTTTAGGCCATACAAGGCTTTGTTAAGCTTGAATACACACTCTTCCTTTCCTTTTATCTCAAATCCTGGTGGCTGGTTCACATATACTTCTTCTTCTAACTCACCATTGAGAAAGGCAGATTTTACATCTAATTGGTACATAGACCAATTATTCTTGACTGCTATAGCAACAATCAATCTGATTGTCTCCATTCTTGCTACTGGAGCATACACTTCATAGTAATCTTGTCCATGCTTCTGCAGAAAGCCTCTTGCAACCAATCTGGCCTTATACTTTGCCACTTGACCATTTGGCTTCAGTTTTGTTTTGAATACCCACTTGACATCAATGCACTTCTTATCAGGGGGTAACTGAACTAACCTCCATGTTCCATTCTTCTCTATGGAGTCCAGCTCTTCAATCATTGCTTCCTTCCAATGTTTTTGTTTAAGAGCCTCTTCAAAAGACACTGGTTCAGTTTCAGCCATCATTGCTAGTTGCACTATGTCACCTTCATCTGTGACTGCTTGATCAGGAAACCTTTCATACTCTCTCAACCTGGCTGGTGGTTGAGTATTTCTTCTTGGCCTGTTAGTAACTTCTGTATCTTCAACAATTTCTAATTGTTCCTCTGCTTCAACTTCCTCTGCCTCTGAACTTGATAGGTAGAAGTGATTGTCAAGGTTATTTGAGGCCTTGTTCTTCCAGTTCCAGCATTTTGATTCATCAAACTTTACATCTTTGCTGAACATTATTTTTCTACTAGTTGGATCATATAATTTGTAGGCCCCAGTTGAATGATAACCAACCATGATCATCACTTGAGATTTATCATCCAATTTTCTTCTTAGTTGATCAGGTATATGCTTGAAACATACTGAGCCAAAAATCTTCAGATGTTGAACACTTGGTTTTGCTCCACACCATGCTTCTTCTGGTGTCTTGTCCTGCAGCTTCTTTGTAGGACTTCTATTTATGAGATATGCTGCAGTAGCAGCTGCTTCACCCCACAAGTAATGAGGTATCTGTTTTTGCTTCAACATGCTCCTTATCATATTTACCAAGGTTCTGTTCTTCCTCTCCGAGATCCCATTGTGTTGAGGTGTGTAGGGTGCTGTTGGAAGAGTATTGTGGTGTACTTTTCGTTATTATCGTATCCACAGGGATTATTGCGATATCACCGCCGTTCTATAGCCTATTTTGTCTTGAGTTAATGTTACTTTAGTTTTAGGTTTGCAAAAGATCATTCAATTCTTTTAGTAGCTAAGAGTAAATTAATGAAAGTTCTAAGTTAAAGAAAATGTATCAAGATTCGATTTCATCGACCTAAATTTGTATGTCTCCTTATAAATATACGTATATGAACATGGTAACGATCAACATAATTACGTATCGACGCCTATATCATCCGTGCCCGCAATGATATAGTTAGATTTACCGTATTGTTTAACCGACGATTTCTCCATCCTTTAAACAATACAAATAACGTTTTAAAACCGATACTAAGTAAACATCAAACGCTAAATCCATGTCTGCAATTTATAGTTTGATGGATGATAAAGTTAGATCTAGATACAAATATTGATGTCTCAAACACTTATACCAAAGAAAAAGCTTTAATAAACAAACTAAACCATCTATATTGATCATCACTTGTTCATACATAATATATTCACAAGAACACATACAAAAAGCTAGGAAGATTACATCTTATCTTGACACAAAAGAGATTTAGCTATCCATGAGAATGGTAGCTTGCTCAAGAAGTAAAGGATGAAGATCAACAAGCATCAAAGGCGATTAATCGACGATCAAAGCTTCCAATCTTCAACTATTAGTTTGCTACAGTGATTAGGGTTTATGAGCTCTTAAGAAAAATATGATTATCTCCAAAAATCAGAATTACTCTTTATATAGTAAAACCATTTTCTGTCCAGGGCGCGTCGCGCCCTCCAGCGCGCTTCGCGCCATTACACTTAAGAAAGTTATGTTAGAACAAGATTTGTTCTGATCAATTATCTTAGTTTTGATGATAACAATAATATGAATTTTGCTTAAGACAATATGGTACTCTAATCAAATGCAATTTCCTTTTCAGGAAATATATAAAGAGTATGCATAATTCAGCGCTCAGAAGCTTTGTCTCAAAGGGTTCAGCATGCAACATCAGAACATGGTCTGGCAAGACATCAGAAGATGGTCGAAGCAGAATCAGAACATGGGTCTATGGAAGCATCAGAAGAACATGAGATCAGAAGCAGAAGCACTGAAGTTTTGATGGTATCACGCTCAGAAGCACTTCAAGGTCAGAAGATCAGAAGATGCTTTGCACCAAGCTGTTTGACTCTGATGATATTCAAACGTTGTATTCACAAACATCAGATCAGAAGGAAGTACAAGTGGCAGGCTACGCTGACTGACAAAAGGAACGTTAGAAGCTATTAAAGGCAACGTCAGTAGACACAGCGTGAACAAGGCTCGAGGTAGCTGACAAAAGCGTATAACATTAAATGCGATGCTGTACGGAACACGCAAAGCATTAAATGCACTCAATGGTCATCTTCTCCAACGCCTATAAATATGAAGTTCTGATGAGAAGCAAGGTTAACGATTCTGAATAAAACAACTCATATTAACTTGCTGAAACTCTGCTCTACTCAAAGCTCAGAATCTTCATCTTCATCAAAGCTCACTACATTGCTGTTGTAATATATTAGTGAGATTAAGCTTAAACTTTAAGAGAAATATCAAGTTTGTGATTATAGCTTTTAAGAAGCAATTGTAATACTCTTATAATTGATTACATTAAGTTGTAAGGAACTAGAGTGATCGTGTGGATCAGAATACTCTAGGAAGTCTTAGCTTGTGTCTAAGCAGTTGTAATTAGAGTGATCACGTGGTGGTCAGGATACTCTAAGAAAGTCTTAGCTTGTGTCTAAGCATTTGTTCCTGGAGTGATCAGGTTGTGATCAGGATACTCTAGAAGACTTAGTCGCGGACTAAGTGGAGAACCATTGTAATCCGTGCGATTAGTGGATTAAATCCCCGGTTGAGGTAAATCATCTCTGCGGGGGTGGACTGGAGTAGTTTAGCTAACAACGAACCAGGATAAAAATAACTGTGCAATTTATTTTTATCAGTCAAGTTTTAAAGCTACACTTATTCAACCCCCCCCCCTTTCTAAGTGTTTTTCTATCCTTCATTTGGCATCAGAGCGCCGGTTCTAAGGTGCAAACACTTAACCGTGTTTAGAAAAGATTCAGGAAGAGAAAAACGCTTCAGTAAAAGATGGCTGGTGAATCTCAAGCAAATCCAACTCCATCTACATCTGGCTCTGCTGAGAAATACAATGGTAATAATGGTTATACTAGACCACCAGTATTTGATGGTGAAAACTTTGAATACTGGAAAGATAAACTGGAAAGTTACTTTCTTGGTCTAGATGCTGATCTATGGGATCTTCTGTTGGATGGTTACAAACATCCGGTTAAAGCTACTGGTGTAAGGCTCACAAGAAGCGAAATGAATGATGATCAAAAGAAAGATTTCAAGAATCATCACAAATGCAGGACTGTTTTGCTGAATGCTATCTCTCATGCTGAGTATGAGAAGATATCTAACAGGGAAACGACCCATGACATATATGAGTCCTTGAAGATGACTCATGAAGGAAATGCTCAAGTCAAGGAGACCAAAGCTCTCGCACTAATCCAGAAGTATGAAGCCTTCAAGATGGAGGATGATGAAGACATTGAAAATATGTTTTCAAGATTTCAAACTTTGACTGCTGGATTGAGAGTTCTCGACAAAGGCTACACCAAGGCTGATCATGTAAAGAAGATCATCAGAAGTTTGCCCAGAAGATGGGGCCCAATGGTGACTGCATTCAAGATTGCCAAGAATCTGAATGAAGTCTCTTTGGAAGAGCTTATCAGTGCCTTGAGAAGCCATGAAATTGAGCTGGACGCAAACGAGCCTCAAAAGAAAGGTAAGTCTATTGCATTAAAATCCAATATCAAGAAATGCACTAACGCTTTTCAGGCTAGGGAAGAAGATTCTGAAGAATCAGAATCTGAAGAAGATGATGAACTGTCCTTGATCTCCAGAAGGCTAAATCAACTCTGGAAGAACAAGCAAAGGAAGTTCAGAGGCGTCAGAAGTTCAAAGAAATTTGAACGTGGAGAATCTTCTGATGACAGAAGATCTGACAAGAAGAAGGTTGTCTGCTATGAGTGCAATGAGCCTGGACATTACAAGAATGAGTGTCCGAAACTTCAGAAGGAGAATCCCAAGAAGAAGTTTCATAAGAAGAAAGGTCTTATGGCAACCTGGGATGAGTCAGAAGATGATTCAGACTCTGAAGATGAGCAGGCTAACTGTGCGCTGATGGCGACAGAAGATGACGGATCAGAATCTACATCAGAATCAGATTCTGAAGAGGTATTTTCCGAACTTACTAGAGATGAGTTAGTTTCCAGTCTAACAGAACTTCTGGAATACAAGTCTCAGATTAGTCTCAAATACAAAAAGCTAAAAAAGCTATTTGAATTCGAAACTAAGAAGCTTGAGTTGGAAAATTCTGAATTAAAAGAAAAACTTTTAAAATTATCCAATAATGTTGGATCTCCTTCTGATTCAGAAAAATCCACTCCCAGTCTAAACCATATTCTGAAAGAATATGATTTAAGTTTCAGGAAGTTCTTATCTAGAAGTATTGGCAGAAGTCAGCTAGCTTCTATGATATATGTTGTGTCTGGAAACAAAAGAGTTGGCATTGGTTATGAGGGTGAAATCCCATACAAGCTTGAATCTGTGGATGATATGAAAATATCATACAAGCCTCTGTATAACCAATTTAAATTTGGCCACTCCCATGATATTAGGCACACATCACATGCACAAAGCTTTCACATTACACACACCAAAAAGCATGTGACACAACCTAGGAAATATCATGAAACTCAGAATAAGAAGTATCATTATGTTCCTCCTGTTAAATATTTTGCTAAACCCAAGTTCCACCAGAACTTGAGGAGAACTAACAAGAAAGGACCCAAGAAGATGTGGGTACCAAAGAAAAAGACTATTTCTTTTGCAGATTCTCTTGGCGACAAAGAAGATAAAAGTCAACATGTCGTGTCACCTGGACTCAAGTTGGTCTCAACACTTGAAGGGAAGAAGGACTGTCTTCCAAGTTCTGGTACTTAAATCTGTTGAAGAAACTATGTTTGTAGGAGATCAGAAAAGAAAGTTTATTAGTCTTGGAATCATCTGTTTTGTTTGTTTCTAAAGCAATGGTGTTTCATTCTTGATTATTCTGAATGCTCTAAATGCTACAGAATATACAATACTGAAACATTGATTGTAGAAGAATCAATCAATATCAGGTTTGATGATAAGCTTGGTTTTGAAAAACCAAAGCAGTTTGAGAATTTTGTAGATTTTGATATTGATATATCAGAAGCAGTAGAACCAAGAAGCAAAGCTGCAGAAGCTGGCAGTCTCAGAAGAAATGGATCAGAAGATCAAGTTGCTGCATCTTTAGAGAATCTTAGGATTTCTGAAGAACCAACAGTCAAAAGATCACCTAGACTTGCTTCAGCTCATTTAGAAGATGTGATTCTTGGGAAGAAAGATGATCCTATCAGAACCAGAAGAGAAACCTGATCAATTCAGAAGCAGTGATCGGAATCAGAAGGCGTAAAGCCTATTGAATATTTCACACCTGTCATCCATTATCTAATGGTGAACACGTGTCTGTGCGGTTAGTACAAAGCGTGCAGTTGAAAAGACGCCGACCTAGGTAACTGTGTTAAATCATTTCATTTACCATGTTCTCTCTCCTAATGTCATTTCTCATTAAATGCATAATGATTTCTTTATTTTCAAATCTTTTAAATAACCCGCTTCATCTTCATTCCCTCTTTTTCTCTCTTTCTCTCTCTCTTGTGCATCCCCTTCGTTGCATTTTTTTAAACCCTAGTTTTTGATTTGATCTCAAAGCATAATCATCATGAACTCATCTTCTTGTTCATCGAACTCAAAAGAAAAGCTCACCTCTACACGGATCCTTCTAAGCAAATATGAGTATGCTCCATTGAAAACATGCTTAATACCCACGAAAGAACTGGAAGTTTTATGTGAAACTGCTGTGGACTTAAACAATCTTAAAGCGAATGGCTTTAAGCGTGATGCAAGAATATTTGAGCAAGGATGGTCTAAGTATCTTGATAGATTGGTTGGTCCAATTTATCCTGAACTTGTGAAGGATTTCTGGGTACATGCAACGGTTACCCCAACTGCCATCATTTCATTCGTGCTAGGGCATGAAGTGGTTATCACTGAAAAGCTCATCAGGAAGCTGTACAATCTGAATGATGAAGAAGGCTGGACTGGTTTTCGACATGCATCAGTTGATTGGTCTAAAGTTGAACAACAAATCTCTCAGACTCTTGGAATTGACTCTAATAACACAGGCACCTTAAGGCCGTTTTATAAAGTATGGGCTGAGATTATTCTGGGTTCCCTTCACCATAGAAAGAGGATGCTCTCCTCCTCCTACATCAGTCCGGATCACAAGTATACTCTTTTCTGCATTGGCAAAAAGACTGAAATCAACATCTCCCATATTTTGTTTGAGAATCTGAAGACTTCTATCTTTGAGTCAAGAGAAGACGAAAGGGCGAAGTACCCTCATATTTCAAGAACGACTATTCCTTTTGGAAGAATGATTTCAGACATTCTGATTGAAAGCAAAGTGCTGGACTCCATCAGAAAACTCAATGCATCCCATTTGCTTGGAGTAGTTCAAGGTCCCATTTTCAATGGTGTGGATTTGTTCAGATTAGAACTCATTCAAAATGTACCTTCCGTGTGCTCAAGCTTTCCTGACATTCTCTCAAGAAGAGTTGCTGTTGAAGGTTTTGCCCCCTTGTTTCAAGAAGAACTGCATCAGGCTGTCAAGCTTTACCTGGAAGATTGTGTTAGGAAGCAATCAGATATTGATCCTGCTTGGATCCGTGGCAGAATACTTCCGTCCAAGGCTGATCTTCTGAAGAAGGATCAGAAGGAACTAAAGGCTAGGCTAAAAAGAAAAGCCCAAGAAGATGAGGGTAAGAAAGCCAAGAAGTTGAGAGTCACCTATGATCCTGACAAGGTGAACTCTGAAGAACGAAGAGATAAAAGGATCAGAGATTCCTTTCGCAGAACCAGATCTTCTTCTTCTGTACAAACCTCCAGGCAGGTTTTTACTCCACCTCCTTCTGTCCCTAAACCATCTTTCCAATCACCTCCATCTGAACCAAAAATAAACTTCACCTTACCAAATCCTTCTCCATCATCCTTCTCCTCTCCTATTTTAAACCCCACACCTTTAAGTATTCTTCCCCCAACTCCTTCTGATAAATCTTTCTCACCTATTCCCTTTACAAATACTCCATCCTCTTCTCAATCTATCATCTCTGATATTCCATCTTCATCAATCATTCTCTCAGATATCCCTTCTTCCTCATCCACCGCACCTCCACCTTCTATATCCCATCCCTTACCTACCAGAAAATCCAAACCTTACTGTCTTCTCTACCCTGACTACAAATTCACCTTCAATCCGCCTGAACCTGAACCCTATACCTACCTGGAACTTTTCAGACATGAGGTGATTAGCAGTCTAGACCTTCTGAAGGATGCATTTTTAAATGGTCTGGATGATGTTTCTACAAGAAATCTCTGGAGAAGATTTCGCAAGGATTTTCAAGTAGAAGCAATGGGAGTACAGAAAAGACTAGTGGTTGCTGCTCCTGGTTACCCTGGTTACCTTCTGGAGGATGATAATGGTATATACTACCATCCTCTCAGAAATTGTGTTGCAGCTGAGGAGAAACCCTTCTTGGATGAGATGGAACAATTAAGACTGGCTGCTGAAATGGAAGCAAATCCATGCAGGGATATTGTTATCTTTATTCCTGTTTATCCTGTTCTGCTCTGAGACTTCAAGACTCTCTTTAACTATCTGAGGGAAAACCCTTCTAAGAAAGACCCAAGCTTGGTCATTCCGGAAGTTGTTGACCCACCAGAAGTTGAAGGTCCTTCTGCTCCCAGGAATCTAGCTGCCATTCTTCAGGCACTTGAGAATGGAGACTCGGAAATTCCTGCTGCAGAATATGGAGATGCTTCTATGCAAGAAGCAGATGTTGAAGATCATGTTGCTGAATCAGATCCTGTTGAGGAAATCCCTGCAAATGATCTATCCATGGAAGCTACAGATCAAGTTGCTATTCCTGTGGTTGAAAGCGGTGAAACTTCTTCTGATCAATCTTCTCGTCTTGCAAGGACTCTGGAAGAAATTCAGAAGAGACAGGATGAGCAAAGCTCACTCAATGCTGAGTTTAGAACTTTCATGGTGAGGCAAGATGGACACAACAATGAGGTTCAAGAGATGCTGGCCAAGATCCTGTCAAGGCTAGGGCCATCTTAGATTGAGTCTGTGTTGTTTCTTTCTTTTTGCTGCATCTGTTTTTGTGCATCTTGTCTTCCTTCTCTGCGTGTACTTCTGTACCTGTTGTTTGAACTTCAATGAAATCATCCTTTTTCCTCCGTGTGTTTCTTTTTGTTTGTCTCTGAATCTTTTCTGTTTTTTTTTTTGATGACATGACAAAAAGGGGGAGAAATATGTGATAAATGATTTGATTTAATCAGTTGCATTCACTAACAAGAACTGCAAGTTCTATATGGTTTAAGTGTTTTGCAGGTATAAAGAAGTGAAGAGAATCTTCAAAGCAAAGCCATAAGAAGCGTTATTCTGTAAAAAGAATAAGCTTATGGAAACTGAAGCAAGCTGAGTGCTGTCAAGCTTCAGAATCAGAAGCACTGAGAATAGAATTTGATCCAAAATTTGTCTATTTGCTTTGACAAAATTCTATTTGCTCTGATACATTATTTTAGCCTATATGGCTCTGATACATATCATGTGTTCTAATATACATTTTATGTTCTGACTCGTTCATGCTGACTTTTGTCGTTTAGTTTTTGTTCTGTAACATTTCAGGATGTAGAGATGCTCTGATGATGCTCTGGTACATTCAACAATGTTCTGATACAAATCTAGCATGAAGTGATGTTGGTAGAAATTCAAGCTCTGAAGCTATCCGAGGGAAGCAGGAATCAGAAGCTGTGAATGTTCTAAAAATCCAGAAAACTCAAGTTCTGAAGCTGTCCTAAATGGAAGCAGAAATCAGAAGCTGTGAATGTTCTGAAGATCAAAGAAATTCAAGTTCTGAAGCTGTCCTAGATGGAAGCAGGAATCAGAAGTTGTGAATGTTCTGAAGATCAAAGAAATTCAAGTTCTGAAGCTGTCCTAAATGGAAGCAGGAATCAGAAGCTATGAGTGTTCTAGGGATCTAAAGAAATTCAAGTTCTGAAGCTGTCCAATGGAAGCAGAAGTCAGAAGCTATGAATTCTCTGAAGACAGAAGCTTATGTGATCGTCTCTACCGAAATAATCAGGGAAGTCTTTTATTAAAGTTCTTCGAGTATTTATTTCAGGGGGAGATTATTTATCTCAGGGGGAGATTGTTAATCTCAGGGGGAGACATATTCACATGCTTATGCTATAGCTGTGTAATTTGTCTTTTGCCGTCTGCTCTTTCTGATCGCAAATTCATATCATTTATATATGTTTTTGTCATCATCAAAAAGGGGGAGATTGTTAGAACAAGATTTGTTCTGATCAATTATCTTAGTTTTGATGATAACAATAATATGAATTTTGCTTAAGACAATATGGTACTCTAATCAAATGCAATTTCCTTTTCAGGAAATATATAAAGAGTATGCATAATTCAGCGCTCAGAAGCTTTGTCTCAAAGGGTTCAGCATGCAACATCAGAACATGGTCTGGCAAGAAATCAGAAGATGGTCGAAGCAGAATCAGAACATGGGTCTATGGAAGCATCAGAAGAACATGAGATCAGAAGCAGAAGCACTGAAGTTCTGATGGTATCACGCTCAGAAGCACTTCAAGGTCAGAGGATCAGAAGATGCTTTGCACCAAGCTGTTTGACTCTGATGATATTCAAACGTTGTATTCACAAACATCAGATCAGAAGGAAGTACAAGTGGCAGGCTACGCTGACTGACAAAAGGAACGTTAGAAGCTATTAAAGGCAACGTCAGTAGACACAGCGTGAACAAGGCTCGAGGTAGCTGACAAAAGCGTATAACATTAAATGCGATGCTGTACGGAACACGCAAAGCATTAAATGCACTCAATGGTCATCTTCTCCAACGCCTATAAATATGAAGTTCTGATGAGAAGCAAGGTTAACGATTCTGAATAAAACAACTCATATTAACTTGCTGAAACTCTGCTCTACTCAAAGCTCAGAATCTTCATCTTCATCAAAGCTCACTACATTGCTGTTGTAATATATTAGTGAGATTAAGCTTAAACTTTAAGAGAAATATCACAGTTTGTGATTATAGCTTTTAAGAAGCAATTGTAATACTCTTATAATTGATTACATTAAGTTGTAAGGAACTAGAGTGATCGTGTGGATCAGAATACTCTAGGAAGTCTTAGCTTGTGTCTAAGCAGTTGTAATTAGAGTGATCACGTGGTGGTCAGGATACTCTAAGAAAGTCTTAGCTTGTGTCTAAGCATTTGTTCCTGGAGTGATCAGGTTGTGATCAGGATACTCTAGAAGACTTAGTCGCGGACTAAGTGGAGAACCATTGTAATCCGTGCGATTAGTGGATTAAATCCTCGGTTGAGGTAAATCATCTCTGCGGGGGTGGACTGGAGTAGTTTAGTTAACAACGAACCAGGATAAAAATAACTGTGCAATTTATTTTTATCAGTCAAGTTTTAAAGCTACACTTATTCAAACCCCCCCTTTCTAAGTGTTTTTCTATCCTTCAAGTTAAACCGCCCATGCGCGCGACGCGCGCAACTCTCTGCTTTGAAGCTCCAAAATATCTTGCCAAGGGCGCGACGCGCCCACATCTCCGCGCGACGCGCGCTAACTTCTGCCAGGCACTCTCTTGCCAAGCTCAAAACAAGCTCCAAACTTCCCCAAAATTGGCTAAAACCTACAAAATCATAACTAAAACACATATTAACATAAAATGAAAGCTTAATATTATAAACTATAAATAATTATCTAAAACTTCAGGGAATTGTACGAATACCCGATAAAAACGGTCGAAAGGTGCCATTAATTAAACTAAATATAAACACAATTTGGCACCTAACAACTCTCCCCAACTTAAACTCTTGTTTGTCCTCAAACAAAACAACGATAAATTACCGGAAACACAAAATATCACAAATGAAACAACAAGGTAGAAACAAGAACAATGGAATGGTTCAAATTCCAAAAGTACACAAAGATCAATCCTTACCAGTTTTCGTCAAAGTACCATGATAACAATGCTAATCCTATATACAAATTCTATGTCAGAAATTCCACAAAACAAAAGAAGTTCAAGAATGAATCACACCTACGTATTTCTCTACTGAGAGAACAAAAATGGAGGATCCTAACACTCACAGAACAATGTCGCCAACATCCAGAATTAATTATGCATTCATCTACACAACATTTATATAAAAAGCGTAAAAGCAAGAATCACAAAGACTTTAGGGTTGAAACTTGGGTTGGTTAACAAGGAAGTGTCATTTCTCAAGGCCATTGAAACAAAAGGGGTCAATTCCTAAGAGAGCATTCAAATCATGATTATATCCACACATCCTTATCAACCGATCACACAATTTTATTGCTCAAGAGTTCATCTTTTTATTTTAAAGGAACTAGCTATATACAAAGCTCTTTTCTTTTCCTTTTTCTTTTTCTTTTCATTCATTTTCTTTTTTTTTTTTTTTTTTCTCTCTTGAGCAATTATTTATTTTCTTCTACACACCAATACAACCAAGATCAAAATTTTATTCTCCCCAACTTGAATATTACCACCACATAATCACGAATGCTCCCTATTCTAAGGCGAAAAGGAATCAATCCTAACCACATTTCATGGTACTTTTCAAGGTTCAAAGAAAGTCATCAAGATTCAAATCAAAAATCGGCAATTATAAGGCATGACATGATACCGATTGAATCTTGGCAAAATGGCTCAAAGTGGTTAGCAAATACTCACACACTCACCGGGTAGGTTATATTTGGAAGAGAAGTTATACTCGTAATGCGAAACAAAATGCTTTGATCACTTTCATGCTTTACACAATTAAATAAAACCGCAAGATTAAACATAATAAACACGAGTTAAACGCACATTGTTGGTAACCACAAAATAATATATATATGTACAATGGAAAGGCTCCTCACACTAGTTTTAGAGCTAAAATGATTCACAATTGAACTAATTTTATCCACAGAAATTAATGACAACTAATTTGTACAATTAAAAGCATCAGAATCAAAGGTACTTGATAAATAAAACGATAAAGGATGTACCTTGCGCGTACAGTTTTCAACTTATATCATCACCACTCAAATTATGTTGCATCATCCAAATTCATCGTGGCAACAAAAATTCGTGTTCCAGCTAATTAATCATCAGGACAACTTATCAAACCATTATTTCTAAAATATAAACACTAAACTAAAATAAACTACTTAAAAATAAATAAATGCAAAAATAAAATAAACTAAACTTATATAAAATAAAAACCACACCAAACAGGTGTTAACTATCCAAAGGCGTAAACTTAGCCTTTCAAAGTACCTCATCCAAAAGGATGGAACAAAACTATAAACATTAAAAACAAAGTAACTAAAAATTGTTCTAACATAAAACTAAAAACAATAAAAATAAAACAGTAAAACAAAACTACTCCTCATCAGAAGTATCCTCATCAGCATCAGCCACCCCCTCCTCAGGATCTGGCCTGCCCTCAGGCCATGAAGCATAAGCAGATAAATCATCCCTGGAACCAACAGGCTGCTGCAGAGAAAGCTGCCGGATAGAATCCTGCAAAAACATAAACGCCCTCTGATGCGCCATATGCATCTGATAGTTCCAATCACTTGCATCACCATACTGAGGACCAGCAGGCGGTGCAGCAGCAACCGGAACAGCTTGAGAAGCATCGGGAAGGTCAGATCCACCAGCAGCAACACCAAAAGGACGACCTCCAGGCAAACAGTACCTGTTAGCAAAAATATCATCTATAACACCATCCATGGGAATCCTACCACCAGGTGGAAACCGGACATCAGCCTTCCTGCACAAACCCATTATTAAACCAGGAAAAATTAACCTACATTTCACCCCATCTCCATGAAGAGTCCCATTCAGGGCGACTCTTTTCAGCTCGTTCGCCACAATCCTGGACACATCAATGTTATCACCATTCAAAATACCCTGAACCAAACCTGCCGTATCAATGGTGAGGGAGGAAGTGTGACTCCGTGGCCTAATGTTGTAAAGGACCACCGAAGTCACCAACTGAGCCTCCTCCGTCAACTGACTACGAGTAAAAGTCTTTGGCAGCCCAGCTTTAGTCAGAGTATAGGTGAAACCAGTCCTGCAAATCCTCTCCCTAATACTCTCCACGTCCCAGTTTCCTCTGTTCAACCTGGGATGGTACTGGCATTCTTCTACCAAAGCAAGAGGGTTATCCAGAAAATCAAAAATAGCCTCTTTGCTAAAATCAATGGCCTTACCTCTCACCCATGTTTTAAACGGGTAAGCTTCAGTACCTGACCAACCGCTCGGAGGCATGGCGTTTGCGTAGAATTCTCTGACAATCTCCACCTGATAGAATTTTGGTGGAGCGAACAGCTTGTCCCAGAATGTTTCAGACAAAGCAGTCCACGCCCTTTGGAAAAGGCCGTGGTCAATAGGAACCACCGTGCGTTCACTCCACACAACTCGACTTTCAAGCTCATGGTACCTCGCCTCTTGCTCCGGACCTAGAAACTTCGTCCGATCAAACCTACCAGCTTGTGAGGAAGATCCCTCACCAGATTCAGTCTTCTTTCTCTTTAAAAAGGGTGCCATTCCTGCACAAATTCAAATCAAACCAAAACACACAAAATTGAAACAAAGTTAGCATATGCTCAAAATTAACAGCACAATTCAAGCCACAGTCATCATCAATCATCAAACAGACCCTATCTACACCCCAAACAACATAAAAAAAAATTTCAAAAATGAACCCAGGGCGCGACGCGCGCTGAACAGGGCGCGACGCGCGCTCTGCGAAACCCAGAATAAAACTTCATATTTCTGCAAAACAGAAGAGAAGAACTCGCTTCTCCTCCCTTCTAAGGGTTCCAGCAGGCAAAAGATACAACACATGGTTGTTTCTACCCTAGTTTTTCAAAATCTATCAAAAAAATTCCTAAATCTAAAAACCTAAACTTCTAAAACTTAAATTAATGGAAATAGAAGGGAAGAGAGAACATACCTTTGATGATGATGACAATAAAGCAACGAAAATAGTGAGGATAAATGCAAGAATTGAAATGAGCAAGTGTGTGTTGTGTTGTTCTATTCTTGGAACAAAGAGGAAGAAGGGTGGAATGGAGGCAAAGACCTCCAAAACCCTAACTAAACCTCTGCCAGCGAAACCGGGTCGGGCCCAGCATGGGTGGGCCCAAATCAAAATTTATTTTTTTTTCAAAAATATACACAGCGCGCGACGCGCGCAGACTCGGCGCGACGCGCCCTCATCTCTGCCTGGAAGGGGTCCTTGAGTTCACATAGCGCGCGACGCGCGCATATGGGTGCGACGCGCGCTACACCAGAAACAGCAGAAAAACTGCATTGTTTCAGCACGCCTAAAAATACCGGTAGATCGTTTCTGGCTCGACAACAACTCAAAAATCCCACCTGCAAAAAGAACACAAATACAAGTGAATATATACAACTTGGGGTGCCTCCCAAGAGCGCTTTGTTTAACGTCGGTCAGCTCGACGGTCAAAGGCAATCAAGGATCGCCAAACGATAAAACGCAAGTTTCACGATTAAAATCGCTTCCTCGACACACCTTCAACCTCTGACCATTTACTACCCACTCTTCGTTTGATTTTTGGTCCTCTATCACAATAGCCCCTTGGCTTCTCACTTCTTTGACCAAAAACGGTCCGGACCATTTAGACTTCAACTTTCCCGGAAAAAGTCTTAACCGGGAATTGAAGAGTAAAACTAATTGCCCTACCTTAAAGTCCTTCATTCTAACCTTACTATCATGATAGAATTTGGTCTTTTCCTTGTAAATCGAATTGGACTTATAGGCATGCAATCTCATCTCTTCCAACTCATTAAGTTGGATTTTTCTTCTCTCTCCACACAACTTGTGGTCAAAATTTAAAAGCTTCAAGGCCCAATATGCCTTATGCTCTAGTTCTACGGGAAGGTGACAACTTTTACCATACACCATTTGGAATGGTGTCAGACCGATCGGTGCTTTGAAAGCGGTCCGATATGCCCACAAGGTTTCATCAAGCTTCATTGACCAATCCTTCCTAGAGCTAGACACAGTTTTCTCAAGAATTCTCTTAATCTCTCTATTGGTCCTCTCAACTTGCCCATTAGTTTGTGGATGATATGGAGTAGCTACCTTGTGCTTTACTCCATATTGCTCCAACACTTTTTCAAGCGGAGCATTACAGAAATGAGATCCACCATCACTAATTATCACTCTTGGCGAGCCAAACCGCGAAAATATATTTTTCTTCAAAAACTTTATACGGTCTTACCATCCGCTTTGGGTGAAGCAATCGCTTCCACCCACTTAGACACGTAATCCACAGCTACCAAGATGTATTCATTTGACATTGAGGAAGGGAATGGTCCAACAAAATCAATGCCCCAACAATCAAATACTTCTACTTCTACAATACTTTGGAGGGGCATTTCCTCTCTTTTCCCTATTCCACCAGTTCGTTGACAACTGTCGCATGAGGCAACATGGTGGTAAGCATCTTTGAACAAAGTAGGCCACCAAAATCCCGATTGAAGGACTTTTGTGGCCGTACGCAAACCATTAAAATGACCACCATACGGCGAATTGTGGCAATGCCACAAAATGCTTTTTGTCTCCTCATCCGCGACACATCTTCTCAAAAGATTGTCACTACTCAACTTAAACAAGTGAGGATCATCCCAAACATAAAAATTAGCATCGTTTAAAAACTTTTTTCTTTGATTCCAAGTTAGATCCTCCGGTATCCAGCCAGATGCTTTGTGATTAGCCATATCTGCGAACCAGGGTCTAACTTCTTGTACCATGTACAGTTTTTCATCGGGGAATTCTTCCCTCACTTCTTTTTCATTGTTTGTCACCTCGGTATTCACTAACCGAGACAAATGATCCGCAATCAAATTTTCTGTACCTTTCTTATCTTTCACTTCAAGATCAAATTCTTGAAGCAAAAGAATCCACCGAATAAGCCTCTGTTTTGAATCAGGCTTGGTGAGAAGATATTTGATTGCGGCATGATCAGTATAACACACCACTTTAGAACCAATGAGGTAAGAGCGAAACTTTTCCAATGCAAATACAATTGCGAGCAATTCTTTTTCGGTAGTGGCATAGTTAACCTGTGCCTCATTTAAAACTTTGCTCGCATAATGTATAGCATGGAATTGTTTGTTCTTCCTTTGGCCTAAGACCGCACCAACCGCATAGTCACTTGCATCGCACATGAGTTCAAACTCAAGCGACCAATTAGGAGCGACAATTATGGGTGTGGTGGTCAAATTTGCTTTAAGTTCTAGGAAAGCTTTTAGACATGATTCATCAAAATTAAATTCCATACCTTTGTTGAGCAAATTACTCAAAGGCTTTGCGACCTTGGAGAAATCCTCGATGAATCTTCTATAGAACCCAGCATGTCCCAAGAAGCTCCTTATGCCTTTAACATTCACCGGAGGGGGAAGCTTTTCAATAACCTCGATTTTTGCCGGATCAACCTCAAGCCCTTTTGAAGAAACCTTGTGGCCAAGAACAATCCCATCTGTCACCATGAAAGTGCATTTCTCCCAGTTGAGAACCAAATTTGTTTCAATGCATCTTTCCATCACCACATCAAGGTTCTTCAAGCACAAGTCAAATGATGACCCGTACACAGAAAAATCATCCATGAACACCTCAATGCTTTTTTCGATCAAATCTGAGAAGATAGCTTGCATGCACCTTTGAAATGTTGCAGGAGCATTACATAGTCCAAATGGCATTCTTCGGTATGCGAAAACGCCAAAAGGACATGTAAAAGCAGTTTTCTCGTGGTCCGCCGGATTCACTGATATTTGATTGTATCCCGAATAACCATCCAAGAAACAATAGAAATTTCTTCCGGCTAACCTCTCTAACATTTGATCCATAAAAGGTAATGGAAAGTGATCTTTTCTTGTTGCTTGGTTCAACCTCCTATAATCAATACACATACGCCACCCGGTCACCGCTCTCGAAGGAATCAACTCGTTCTTCTCATTTCTCACAACTGTCAATCCACCCTTCTTAGGGACCACATGCACCGGGCTCACCCATTCGCTATCGGAGATGGGATAAATCATCCCCGCCTCTAATAACTTCACAACCTCTTTTCTAACAACTTCTTTCATGTTTGGATTCAATCGCCTTTGAGGTTGTGCCACGGGCCGAAAATCATCTTCTAACATAATCTTATGCATACAATAGGCCGGACTAATACCCTTCAAGTCGGATAAAACCCATCCTATTGCTTCTTGATTCTTTATCAACACTTCCTTCAATCGATGCTCTTCCTTGTTAGACAAACCACTATTAATGATAACCGGCTTAGTAGAATTGTGACCGAGAAACACGTATTTCAAGTGAGACGGTAACACATTCAACTCCACCTTTTGCTCTTCAACTTTAGGTTCATCCTTCAACTCTTCAATTTGAGTTTCAAATGGATTCATCTCCTCACAAGCCTCTAAATTTCTCAAGCAATCTTCAATTTCCTTCTCTTGATCTTTGGTGAGAACTTCAAGAGCTTCCATTAAAGTCTTCTCAAGAGGATTCGACAAGTGCATTTGATTCTCCACTTTCATAATAGCCCTTTCGGTAGCATCGATTCTAAAACAATCATCATCATCACTCGGATGCTTGATGGCTTCAAAGAAATCAAGACATAATTCTTCATCTTGGTACCTTAATTTCATTAAGCCATCATCAATATCTATCATCATTCGGGCCGTCTTCATAAAAGGCCTTCCTAAGATCAATGGAATCTCAGGATCTTCTTCCATGTCTATGACGATAAAATCAACAGGATACCAAAATTTGTCAACCTTGACAAGCATGTCTTCCGCAACTCCATGAGGATGAGCTGTGGATTTATCTGCTAATGATAACGTCATTCTTGTCGGTTTCAAATCATTGATTCCTAATCTTCTCACCATTGACAGAGGGATCAAATTAATGCTAGAACCGGTATCCACCAAACCTTTGCCTATGTGGACATTTCCAATAGACACCGGTAAGGTTACCCGCCCAGGATCATTTGATTTTATCGGAGTAGTGCGTTGAATTAACGCATTACAACAAGAGCTCACCGTTACTACCTCAGGATCCAAGAATCTTCTCTTCTTAGTGATGATGTCTTTGATGAATTTTGCATACATCGGCATTTGCTCTAATGCTTCGGAAAAAGGAACATTGATTTGCAACTTGCTAAAAATGTCCAAGAACCGAGCATCGTGCTTTGCATCTTCTTTCTTTGACGGACCGGGAGGGTAAGGTAATTTCTTCACTTGTATAGAATCATCCACCTTCTTCTTTCCCTTTTCACTCACACTCAATTTTTTTCTCTCTTTTTCTACAACTTTCTCAAGAGTTTCTTTTTCCACTAATTCTTTCTCTTTCTCATTTTCAACTAAATCACCCTCAACATTCTTTTCTACTTCAATCACCCTATCTTGTTCACTCTCAACAATTTCCTCCTCAACTATCTCTCCTACACCCATATCAATATTTCTACCGCTACGAGTTAGAATTGACTTACAATGCTCACGAGGATTTTCTTGTGTAGTAGCCGGAAAAGGACCTTTGTTTTGATCGGCAAGTTGCTTTGACAATTGCCCGACTTGAGTTTCAAGGTTCTTTATTGCGGCATCCGTACTCTTTTGGCTTGCAATTTGCAATTGCATGAATTGGCTAAGAGTGTCCTCGATTGAAAGCTTTGTTTGTTGAGGTTGTTGATTGTAACCGCCTTGATAAGGATTTTGACGATTCGATGGGCCCGCTTCCGGCCTCCATCCTTGTTGATAACCTTGATTACCTCTTTGTTGGTAACCTTGGTTATTGTTGTAAGGTTGTTGTTGTTGTCTTCCACCATATCCTTGATTAGGATTAGACACATAATTCACCTCTTCACCCGGTGGAGGACAAAAACCTGTTTGATGGTCACCCCTACACAATTCACAACACATCACCTGTTGATTTTTAGAAGGGTTCCCATTTATCTCTTTGATTTGTTGAGGGAGTTTTGACATTTGTTGAGTGAGCAATTCTACTTGTTGTGTCAATAACTTGTTTTGAGCAAGTATTGCATCACTAGTATTCAATTCAAGAACTCCCGGTTTTCTTTGCAATGCACTACGGTTGTGTTTCCCTTGATGATCATTCAAAGCCATTCTATCAATGATAGCAATCGCTTCTGCAGCAGTTTTTGACATCAACGAACCACCCGCGGTAGCATCTAAAAGAGTTTTTGGTTGAGGTTGGAGTCCATTTCTAAAGATATGGATTTGAGACAATTCATCAAACCCATGACCTTTGCACTTTCTAACCATGGACTTGAACCTCTCTCATGCTTCATTGAGAGATTCATTCGAACCTTGAGAGAACACCGCAATAGAAGTTTTCGCTTCCATGAACCTATTGTGAGGAAAGAACCGATCCAAGAACTTCTCTTCTAACTCGTTCCAATTTGTCATGACATTATTTGGTTGATCAAGGTACCATTCCTTAGCTTTTCCAATTAAGGAATGAGGAAAAAGTCTCCTGAACACCTGTTCTTCTTGGTCTTCCGGAGCACCAATTGTTCCGGCGATCTCGTAGAACTTTGTTAGATGAGTAAATGGATCCTCGTGATCTGCCCCTGTGAACGGATTTTGGTATAATAATTGAAGTAACCCCGTCTTCATCTCGGAGTTTCTTCCATTGGCCTGATCACGAGCAAATTGTGCATTGAGTCGAGGGCTATTAACACAAGGCCCTCGAGCTGGAACATTAGGGATCTCTCCTGCCATTTCTCCCTCAACTAAGTTTTCAACCGGAGTTGAAGAAGAAGACGCCTCTTGTTGTTGTCTTCTTTCCCTAGCTAGTTGTCTCCTCCTACGAGTTTTGCTATTCTCTCTACGAGCAGTCCTCTCAATCTCAGGATCAAAAAGGAGTTGATCTGCAGGTACACGTCCTCGCATAAACTGTAATCTGAAAAACTAACCAAGCAAATTAACAAACACAAGGAAAATAAATTTAGAAACAAGATATTAATTATAAGACTCAATACAAAACAAACTATTGCAATGCTTGCAATATCTAAACAACAATCCCCGGCAACGGCGCCATTTTGTTGGAAGAGTATTGTGATGTACTTTTCGTTATTATCGTATCCACAGGGATTATTGCGATATCACCGCCGTTCTATAGCCTATTTTGTCTTGAGTTAATGTTACTTTAGTTTTAGGTTTGCAAAAGATCATTCAATTCTTTTAGTAGCTAAGAGTAAATTAATGAAAGTTCTAAGTTACAGAAAATGTATCAAGATTCGATTTCATCGACCTAAATTTGTATGTCTCCTTATAAATATACGTATATGAACATGGTAACGATCAACATAATTACGTATCGACGCCTATATCATCCGTGTCCGCAATGATATAGTTAGATTTACCGTATTGTTTAACCGACGATTTCTCCATCCTTTAAACAATACAAATAACGTTTTAAAACCGATACTAAGTAAACATCAAACGCTAAATCCATGTCTGCAATTTATAGTTTGATGGATGATAAAGTTAGATCTAGATACAAATATTGATGTCTCAAACACTTATACCAAAGAAAAAGCTTTAATAAACAAACTAAACCATCTATATTGATCATCACTTGTTCATACATAATATATTCACAAGAACACATACAAAAAGCTAGGAAGATTACATCTTATCTTGACACAAAAGAGATTTAGCTATCCATGAGAATGGTAGCTTGCTCAAGAAGTAAAGGATGAAGATCAACAAGCATCAAAGGCGATTAATCGACGATCAAAGCTTCCAATCTTCAACTATTAGTTTGCTACAGTGATTAGGGTTTATGAGCTCTTAAGAAAAATATGATTATCTCCAAAAATCAGAATTACTCTTTATATAGTAAAACCATTTTCTGTCCAGGGCGCGTCGCGCCCTCCAGCGCGCTTCGCGCCATTACACTTAAGAAAGTTAAACCGCCCATGCGCGCGACGCGCGCAACTCTCTGCTTTGAAGCTCCAAAATATCTTGCCAAGGGCGCGACGCGCGCTAACTTCTGCCAGGCACTCTCTTGCCAAGCTCAAAACAAGCTCCAAACTTCCCCAAAATTGGCTAAAACCTACAAAATCATAACTAAAACACATATTAACATAAAATTAAAGCTTAATATTATAAACTATAAATAATTATCTAAAACTTCAGGGAATTGTACGAATACCCGATAAAAACGGTCGAAAGGTGCCATTAATTAAACTAAATATAAACACAATTTGGCACCTAACAGGTGCTGTAACTTCATGATTTATACCATTTGCTGAGCAGAAATCATTAAACTCAGTGGAAGTATACTCACCTCCTCCATCTGTTCTTAATCTGCTAATTACCTCACCACTCTCATTCTGAACAAGCAGTCTAAATTTTTTAAACACTTCAAACACTTCACTCTTCTTAGCTAGTAAGTAAATCCATAATTTTCTAGTAAATTCATCTATGAATGTTACAAAATAGCTATTTCCTCCTATTGATTTCACTTCAAAAGGCCCACAGACATCAGAATGGATTACCTCAAGTTTCCTGGTTGCATTGTATGGTACTTCTGCATTGTAAGAGCTCCTGGCTTGCTTTCCTGTACAACACATATCACATACTTCATTAGGCAGCTTTATCTTTGGTAACCCTAGCACCATTTTCTTCTCCTGAAGCATATTCAAATTCCTGAAATTGATATGCCCATATCTTTGATGCCACAACCAGTTTTCACTCTTTGTTTCTGATAGCAAGCACTGATCTGCAATCACCCTGATGTTGATTTTGAAAGTTCTTTGCTTTGACAGTGGAGCTTTCAAAATTAATATGCCTTTGCTATCAAACACCTTCATAGCTTGTGCTTCCATCTTCATAGTATACCCCTTTTGTAGTAGTTGTCCAATACTGATGAGGTTACTCTTCATACTTGGTACATACAGTACATCTGTGATGCATGCTTTCTTACCATCTTTCCTATGAATTAGCACTTTCCCAATGCCAGCTGCACAAACTATGCTATTGTCTGCAAATCTAATCTTTCTATTGACTGAATCATCTAATTTAGATAGCCAAGATTTCTTGCCTGTCATATGATTTGAACACCCTGTGTCCAAATACCATTCATCACTGCTTTCTTCTTCCTCCTTGACTGTTGCCATCAAGAGTATTTCTTCAGAATCTGAATCTTCATTCTGAGCAAACTTGGCTTCATCTCTGCTTCTTGGAACTTTCTTAGATCTACAATCAGCTGCATAATGTCCCCACTTCTGACAATTATAGCACTGAATGTCTTTCAACTTCTTCTTCTTCTGATCATACTTTGCATCTTCTTTCTTAGTTCTACCTTGACTCTTGCTAGAGCCTTCACCACTCTTGTTGGAGTAATCAATCCAGGGTTTCTTCCCCTTCTTGAATCTTCCTTTTTTTTCTTCATACTGGGCCTGCAAAGCTTGATTAGAGGATACACTTTTGCCTCTTTCTTTAACCCTATCTGTCAGTCTTAATTCATGTGCTTCAAGACTTGCTTGCAGTTCTTCTATCTTCATAGAATCCAGGTCCTTGGATTCCTCCAAAGCAACTACAATGTGATCAAACTTTGGTGTCAAAGTTCTGAGAACTTTCTCAACCTTCATCACATCAGTGAGAACTTCGCCATTCCTTGTCATCTGATTTGTGAGATTGATCACCTTATCAAAGTATTGACTTATGGTTTCTTCTTCCTCCATCGTCAGCACTTCATACTGTCTTCTTAATGCTTGAAGTCTCACCTTCTTCAATTTACCATCCCCAGAATACAATTTCTTCAATGCATCCCATGTCGCTTTCGCGCTTTCATAATGCATAATCTTCTCAAAGATCTCATTATTTACACTCTGATGAATCAAGAACATTGCTTTCCCATCTTTCTTCTTCAAATCTTTGTGTGTTGTTCGTTGTGCATCAGTTGCATCGGCTGCTAGTACTGGTACTCTTTCATTCACGACTTCAAGGACATCTTGAAACCTGAAGATCACCTTCATCTTCACGATCCATTGATCAAAGTTCTTGCCTTCAAACACCGGTAGATGCGCAGGGATGTTGTTGTGAGTTGCCATTCTTCACGAATTCTCAAACAACAGTTATCGAACCGGGCTCTGCTATACCAATTTGATGGAACAATCGATGGAAATATATGCAATTCTTAGAATTCAGAGTTGATTATTCAGAAAGAGGATTTAGGGTTTTAGCTGTTTTGGAGAGAAAAGATAAAAACAAAGTGATGAGAGTTTATTGGAGTTATTTTATTGAATGAAGTAAATGTGATATATATATCACTTAGTACAAAACAATAGAGCTGCAATATATCTATCATATACTAAGGTCAACTAATTTTAACTAACTGAATTACTAAAACCAATAAGCAGTACCTTTCAAATACTTAAAGATCATCTTAACATCAGTTAAATGGAATTCTCTGTGATGAAATTGGAAGCGAGCATAAACAAATTAAACACCGAATAAAGTGTCAGATCTAGAAACTGTTAAATATAATAGAAAATCTATTATACCTCTGTATACCTTCTGGTCTACTTTATTGTTTACCTCATCCTTATCTAAAATACACGTATGAAGCATTGGAGTCTTAGTTAACTTGCATTCTAACACGTCAAATTTCTTTAGAAGTTCTTTGGTATATTTGCTCTCATGAATTTATGTTACTTCTAGACTTTGGTTAATCTGGATTCCCAGAAAGAACTCAAGTTCTCTCATCTGACTTATCTCAAATTCATCATGCATAGATTTAGCGAATTCTTTGCATAAGGTAGCACTAGGAGAACCAAATATTATATCATCCACATAAATTTGAACAACTATGATATCATTATTGAACGTCTTGTAGAACAAATAGGTATCAACCTTTCCTTTAGTAAAATTAGTTTCTAAAAGAAAATTGCATAGTCTTTCATACCATACTCTAGGAGCTTATTTCAGACCATACAAAGATTTCTTAAGTTTGAAAACAAAATATGAATTTTTGTGATTTTCAAAACTAGGAGGTTGGTGTACATACAATTCTTATGTTATGTAATCATTTATAAATGCACTCTTAACATCCATATAATATAAGATGATGTTATGATTAACAACAAATAAAATTAAGAGACGAATAAACTCTAACATAGAAACTAGTGCAAAGGTCTCAGTATAGTCCATACTCTTTTGCTGACTATAGCCTTGTGCAACCAGTCTGGCCTTGTTCCTCACCATTTCTCCTTTCTCATTAAGCTTGTTTCTGAAAACCAATTTTGTTCCAATGACATGAATTCCTTTAGGTCTAGGCACAAGATCCCATACATCATTTTTGATAAGTTCATTTAGTTATTCTTACATTGCCAAAATCCACTCAGTGTCCAGAATTGCTTCATCAACCGATGTAGGTTATATGAGGGACACCAAACTCATAAGTGTCTCTTAAGATGGTTTAAATGAGAATCTAATTCTGAATGGTTCAGTTTTGTCACCCAGAATCAATTCTTCAGAGTGTGAAGATCCTTGTTTGTGCTTCCTTAGAGGAGTCTCAGCATCAACAACTTCTGGTTGAAGAACTTCAGAGTCTTTTGCCTCAGATTCTTTAGCAACATATTCTTTACCTTTAGAGCCTGAATAGGTAATCTCCATATCTGCAAACTTCTCAACTAGCTTTGACTTTTTAGGGTCAAGCTTATCATCAAATGTGACATGAATCAATTCCTCACACACTTGTCTTCCTCCTAAAATAATCACAACTAACAAACAAGCAAAATATTATATGTTTTAACGCGACCAACAAACAACATTTTTATCCACACTAACGCGACCAACAAGCGTTTTTCCACTCTTACATGATCAAAGCATTATTCTTCAAAATTAACCAACTCACAAGATTTTTCTATCATGAACTACATAGCTTTGAATTTTCCATTGCACTGAGAAATACGTAGGAGCAAGAATCAAATATTGTCAAGAATAATAATAATTTTTTTCCCTTTTGTTCATAAGTATGTTATATTTCTTGTTAGACAAGTAGGAGAAAATCGATATAATATGGTTAAAAACATCTTTTGCAAAATTAATTAGAGGTAGCGATTTTCTCAAAATGGATGTTGTAGGGTGCTAACATCTACCCTATGCATAATTGACTCCCAAACCTATATTTGTTGGAATTAGACTCTCAAACCTTTGAGTAATTCCTTATCGTAAAGATGACAATGAAGAAAAATAGGATTAGGGTTTGCGGAAATATTAAAAAGAGAAGAAGAAAGTATTTTCTGCAGAGTTTCTCTCTGCCCACAAACTGTGGAAATTCTGTTATTCACTTGCAACTGCAACTTCTGTGAATACAAGATAATGACTTGATTACAAATAATGAGGGTTACTCCCTATTTATAGATTTAGGTTAGCCTTCTCCCTAAGCCAAAGCCCAAAACTATAAAAGCCCAAAATACCTATTTTGAAGCTAAATCAAATCTAATCTATTTTAAAACCAAACTTATGTGTAACAAACTATTACACACTTCGACACACCTTGTGTTCGAGTAACAGCTTCGACACAAGGAATTACAAATTAACACACCACCTAATTCATTGTGTCTAAGCTATCTACATTCATCATAGGTCTTAGTCTTCTGAATATTTCAACCAGCACTCCCTTTGTCATGATATCTGCAATCTGATTCTCAGTTCTGCAGTGTTCCAAATTCATCTTCCCTTTAGCTACCTGCTCTCGAAGATAATGGAACCTCATTTCGATGTGCTTGCTTCGACCATGTGCTATCGGGTTCTTCGCCAGATTGATAGCTGACATGTTGTCGATCTTCATGGTAATTGCTCCATGATCTTTACCTGTTATCTCTTCGACCAAGTTCACCATCCATGTTGCTTGACATGCACAAAGAGAAGCAGCTATGTACTCTGCTTCGCACGATGATAGTGCCACTACTGGTTCCTTTCTCGAACTCCAAGCAACTGGTGCACCACCTAACATAAACACATATCCTGCTGTGGATTTTCGATCCTCAGCATCACTACACCAACTCGAGTCGGTGTAACCCACTAATTTTCTCCCTAAGCCAAAGCCCAAAACTATAAAAGCCCAAAATACCTATTTTGAAGCTAAATCAAATCTAATCTATTTTAAAACCAAACTTATGTGTAACAAACTATTACACACTTCGACACACCTTGTGTTCGAGTAACAGCTTCGACACAAGGAATTACAAATTAACACACCACCTAATTCATTGTGTCTAAGCTATCTACATTCATCATAGCTCTTAGTCTTCTGAATATTTCAACCAGCACTCCCTTTGTCATGATATCTGCAATCTGATTCTCAGTTCTGCAGTGTTCCAAATTCATCTTCCCTTTAGCTACCTGCTCTCGAAGATAATGGAACCTCATTTCGATGTGCTTGCTTCGACCATGTGCTATCGGGTTCTTCGCCAGATTGATAGCTGACATGTTGTCGATCTTCATGGTAATTGCTCCATGATCTTTACCTGTTATCTCTTCGACCAAGTTCACCATCCATGTTGCTTGACATGCACAAAGAGAAGCAGCTATGTACTCTGCTTCGCACGATGATAGTGCCACTACTGGTTCCTTTCTCGAACTCCAAGCAACTGGTGCACCACCTAACATAAACACATATCCTGCTGTGGATTTTCGATCCTCAGCATCACTACACCAACTCGAGTCGGTGTAACCCACTAATTTGCATTCTTTACCCTTATCAGCTGCAGGAAACAGAATGCCATAGTCGAGAGTTCCTTTCAGATACCTCAGTATCCTCTTTGCCGCTGCTAGGTGTGATACCTTTGGCTTCTGCATGAATCTACTTATCATACCTACACTGTATGCTAAGTCAGGCCTTGTGTGACAAAGGTATCTCAATGACCCAATAAGTCTTCTGTATTGGGTTGGGTCGACATCCTCTTCATCTGGGTTCTTCGACAGTTGCAATCTTGTTTCAGCAGGTGTCGAAGTCGAATTGCATTCTTCCATCTCAAATCTTTTGAGAATTTCACTTGCATATCTTCTTTGATGCATCATCAAGCCTCTACTACTCTTGTAGAATTCGATGCCAAGGAAGTATGAAATTTCGCCCAAATCCGACATTTCGAATTCCTTGTTGAGATCACCTTTAAAGCCTTCGATTTCTTTCTTGCAACTACCTGTTATCAACAAGTCATCGACATAGAGACATAGTATAAGCAATTCACTCTTGCTTCTTCTTACATATACCCCATGTTCAGTTGTGCACTTCACAAATTCTTTCTCCCTTAGGAAACTGTCGATCTTCTTATTCCAAGCTCTTGGAGCTTGCTTTAGCCCATACAGGGCTTTATGCAGCCTGTACACTTTTCTATCTTCGCCATGTTTCACAAACCCAACTGGTTGTGCAACATAGACTTCTTCGTCTAAGGGTCCATTCAGGAATGCACATTTAACGTCCATCTGACACATGTGCCAATTGTTCATGTTCGCCAGACAAACAACCAACCTGATCGTTTCGATCCTGGCAACAGGTGCAAAGACCTCATCGAAATCAATTCCTTCCTTCTGAAGAAATCCTTTTGCCACAAGCCTTGCCTTGTATCGAGTCACTTCACCTTTGGGATTACACTTCACCTTGTATACCCACTTCACATCAATTGCCTTCTTGCCTTGAGGCAATTCGACAAGTGACCAAGTATTGTTGTCTTCGATGGACTTCAATTCTTCATTCATAGCTTTCACCCACTTCGAATCCTTCAATGCCTCTGTTGCATTGACAGGTTCGACATCTGCGTAGAAAGCGTAATGTACCAGCTCACCTTCATCATTGACTACATCATCTGATGTAATCACACATTCTTGCAACCTTGCAGGCATGTGTCTTGTTCTCTGAGGTCTGCCTGAGCCTGCATCACCTCTGACTTCTTCTTGTCGAACTTCTTCTCTTTCGACTTCAGTAGCTGGTTCGTCATAAATAATTCTCACTGAATCCTTCTTGACATTTTCAGTCCAATCCCATTCTTTAAGCTCATCTATGATCACGTCCCTGCTGATCACTACTTGCTTGTTCACTGGGTCGAACAACTTGTATCCTCCAGTCGAATGATATCCTATAAGTATCATTTGACTCGACTTGTCATCAAGTTTTCTTCTCAACTGATCTGGCACATGTCTATGTGCTATAGATCCAAATACCTTCAGATGGCTCAAGCTAGGCTTCACACCAGACCAACATTCTTCTGGAGTAATTCCTTCTAGCTTCTTTGTCGGACATCTGTTTAGAATGTATGTTGCAGTCGACACTGCTTCTCCCCAAAATTCTTTAGGTAAATGCTTGCCTTTTAACATACTTCTTACCATATTCATGATGGTTCGATTCTTCCTTTCTGCAGTTCCATTCTGCTGTGGAGTGTAGGGTGGCACCACCTCATGCACAATCCCTTCTTTTTCACATAACATGTCGAAGTCTTTCGACACATATTCTCCACCACCATCAGTTCTCAAAACCTTGAGCTTTCGACCACTTTGTCTTTCGACCATAGATTTGAACTTGGCAAATACCTTGATCACTTCACTTTTCTTCTTGATCAGGTAAGTCCATAGTTTTCGACTAAAATCATCTATGAATGTAACAAAGTATTTGTTACCTCCATTCGAATCCACCTGGATAGGACCACATACATCAGAGTATATGACATCAAGAATTGCCTTCGACTTGCTTCCTGCATCCTTGCTGAAGCTATTCTTGTGCTGCTTCGCCTGCACACATTCCTCACATACCTCGTTTGGAATGTCGATTTCTGGCAGTCCTGAAACCATATTCTTTCTTTTCAACTCTATGATGTCATTGAAGTTGAGATGGCCTAGTCGATAGTGCCATATCCATTCATCTCTGCTAGCTGCAGTTGCAAGGCACTCGTGCTCCATCACATTGAGTTCGATCTTGAAGGTTCTATTTTGTGACATAGGAGCCTTCAAGATTAACCTCCCACTTGCATCAACAACTCTCATCATCTTATCTTCGATCGAAACCTTGTAGTTCTTTTCGACCAACTGCCCAATGCTGAGTAAGTTGCTCTTCATGCCTGGTATGTACAACACATTGGAAATTACTGACCTCTTTCCATCTTTCCCCGTAATCATTACATCACCAATACCTTCAGCTGCTAAAGTATTGTCATTTGCAAATTTCACCATGTTCTTCATTGAGGGTTTTATGTTGACAAACCAATCTTTTCTTCCAGACATATGTGATGAGCATCCTGAATCCAAGTACCACTGGTCCTTGAATTTATCTTCATCTTTTGTTGTGACCATCAGCAACATCTCTTCTTCTTCTTGTTTTGCAAGCTTTGCATCACTTTCTTGACTTTTATTCTTTTCTGGACAAGCTGTCGAATAGTGACCATACTTCTGACAGTTGAAACATTGAATGTGACTCTTGTCAGGCTTTCGACCACCACCTCTTCCTCTACCTGTAGCACCACCTCTTTGGTTGCCTTGATATGAGGGTTTTCTCTGATTCGACCAATTTCCTTCTTGCTGATTTCGACTAGTCGAATTGTTGTAGCCACCTCTACCTTTATTTCCAGTCCAGCTTCCTTTACCTTTCTTTTCGTTTGCTGACTGAGCCTGCAAAGCCACATCGCTCTTCGACTTGCCCGCAGCTCTTTCAGCCATTCTTTGTTCATGAGATTCAAGCGTCCCTTGAAGCTCTTCTTTTGTCAATTTCGACAAGTCCTTCGACTCTTCTATGGCTACCACGATGTGGTCGAACTTAGGGGCCAAAGACCTCAATATCTTCGAAACAACAGCTTTTGTTGTTAACACTTCTCCACATATCTTGATTTGATTCACTAGTTTCGTAACCCTAGTGAAGAAATCAGTTATGCTTTCTCTATCTTCCATCTGAAGCAATTCATATGTTCTCTTGTGAGTTTGTAACCTCACCTCTTTCACTTTTTCTGCACCTCCAAAAGATTTTTCAAGAATCTCCCAAGCTTCTTTTGAAGATTCTATATCACTAACCTTTTCAAAATTACCTGGACTCAGACATTGATGGATTATAAAGAGGGCTTTATAATCTTTCTTCTTCAATTCTTTATAAGCAGCCTTTTCTTCCTCCTTCGCACCTTCTGCAAGCGGTTCTACCCCTTCTTTTACAAGATCCCAAAGATCTTGACAACAGAATACAACCTTCATCTGCTTGCACCAATTCTCATAGTTATCTCCTTTCAGAATTGGTAGTGTTGCTGGAAAATGCCCATTCGGATGATTCATTGCCATCGCCATTCTTCTTGCCTTGAATCGATTAACCGGAGCTCTAGATACCAGATGTTGGAATTAGACTCTCAAACCTTTGAGTAATTCCTTATCGTAAAGATGACAATGAAGAAAAATAGGATTAGGGTTTGCGGAAATATTAAAAAGAGAAGAAGAAAGTATTTTCTGCAGAGTTTCTCTCTGCCCACAAACTGTGGAAATTCTGTTATTCACTTGCAACTGCAACTTCTGTGAATACAAGATAATGACTTGATTACAAATAATGAGGGTTACTCCCTATTTATAGATTTAGGTTAGCCTTCTCCCTAAGCCAAAGCCCAAAACTATAAAAGCCCAAAATACCTATTTTGAAGCTAAATCAAATCTAATCTATTTTAAAACCAAACTTATGTGTAACAAACTATTACACACTTCGACACACCTTGTGTTCGAGTAACAGCTTCGACACAAGGAATTATAAATTAACAATATTTGGTTTCAAAGACTATTTTTTGTTTTAAACAAAATTCATCAATGTTTTTTTGATTTAAATAAACTTTGATGACGACTTTATTGTTTCGAGCACGTTTCAAAAAATTTTGCACTGCGACGATAAAAATTATTTTATGTTGGATAGTTAAGCTCTCTTAGGACATAACTTTACAGTCCAAGCAAATCTTCCTATTTAATTTCTTAATAAGAAAGAAATTTATCTAAGATTGTACCATGCTACTCCTATATCTGATAAGATGCTCATCTTTTTTCCTAAACTAGGTATTAGCTATATCTGATAAGATGGATTTACAATCCGCATTTATCTCTCCGAGACAATGCATTATGCATGCCCTCAAAACCTCTTGCTATGCTCCCTACATATCCATTTAGATCATCTCCTAGAAAAATCTTGTCTCCTTGGGGTATATCCTAAGTATACCTTCTAAATCCTACTAAAATTTTATCTTAAGGTGTTCTGCTAACCCAATATAAGGTATATAAGCAATCATAACATTAAATGTGTCTTGTTCGACTACAAATTTCAAAACTATGATTCTATTCCCTTCTCTTTTCACACCTATAATATCCTTTTTTTTACGCCTTGTCCACAATAATTTCCACCTCATTTTAGATTTAACTTTTTTTGGTGTACCAAAGGTTAAATTTTAAGATGTCTAATTCTTCCGCCTTTTTACATGTCCACTTAATTTCTTATAGGCACGTGAAATTGATCTTCCTCCTAACCATAATGTCTACTGTTTCCAGATATTTTCTTATAAGTGTGTCTATATTCTATGATCCAAAACAAATCTTACTCTCATGAACTAACTTCTTTACCCACACATGTTCATGAAAATGTGAGAACTCTTACTTATTTTTCACTGCATCAAGGCAGCGATGCAACAACCCTTGCTCTTTTGACATTGTACCCGAGTCATAAATCACATTCCTTTCGGGCAACAATCTACCATTCACATTTTTTGTAGTTGATCAGTGACATAGAGATTCGGCAAAATTTTATGTTGATTATCGAATATCTAATACAACTCTCTACTTTTATTCGGACTTATGACCGACTATGCATAATAGAGATAAAATAGACAAAATTACACTTTTAAAAATATAAATTAAAAAAATACATAAAAATAAAAATAACATTGATAATTTATAAGTGATTTTTTGGTATTATAATACTACTTAAATTAAATATAATATTTTTGTTTCAAATGGACAAATAATAAAAAAAAATAAAGGGAGTATACTTTTGACCGTTTTTAGGCAAAATATTCATTTTCTTGTTTTATCTTTATTTCGAGGTCTATTTTGGTCTCTTAACTATTAAAAGTGTCAATGTAATCTCTTAGTCTTCAAACAACGTCATTTAAATCATTTCCGTCTAATTTTTACAAACCGTGTTCATTTTTATAGCCGTGGCATCTTACGTATTTATGTTTTGCACGCATGACACGTTACGTGGCATATGATATTACCATCATGAAAATTCCAAAAAAAATTCCAAATTTTGCCCAAAGCCACGAATCAAACAAAGGTCTCTTTGGTTTTTAGACAACATGATGTACCACTGAACCATGTTCATCTTTGTTGAATTATCTTTCCGCTGCAGCCAAGTAATTGACTGCTAGAACCATTTAATTCCACTTAACCAAATTCTTCTTCTTCTTAACTACTACTGCAACCATTCAATTAATTAGGCACAAGTTACTACGTTCCAAACAATAAATCGGCTAAAGTTAAAATAGAAGATCTTTGAATAAATTCATTTAAGTTCCAATAGAAAACATACTCTTATTCTAAATTATGTTTAAGAGATGAAATTTTAGCCATAATTTCAATACCAAAACATACATATGAACATAGCACACCAGACAAAATGACATGTAGAAACCTCCCACCAACTTAGAGAAGCTTTTTGGCCTAATCACTTAATATCTAACATCACCATTTTCTCTTCTATTCAGATGAAGATTTCATCACTTGATACTTTCTCTATGTTATTCCAAAGGACCCTTGTTCTCTTTGTCAACCATTTTCTCTCCTATGCCAACATCACTCTTGTTAGCATACAAATACGGAACCAACTTTCCAATCCCTACAGCAGCATCCTTAAAGCCAGATAATGAAGGTATCCAACTCTTCAAGCTTTCACATGAAGTCTTGTCTGAATCATTGCTCACTTGAGTTTCACTACTCGAAACAAAGTTGTCCTTTTCTTCATTATTTCCATGACTCGTGACCGGTGAAACAAAAGGCAGATTCAACATAGGAGAAGCCTTTTGTACCACAGCAAAACCGGCGTCCTTGAAGCTCGATAATGGAGACATCCAACTCTGAAATGGTACATATGGTGTCTTGTTATCGCAATCATTGCTCGCCTGAGTTTCACTATTTGACAGAATTGCAGATTTAATAGTATTCCATTTCCATGCAAACTCTTCTTTTTCTGCAATATTTCCGAAACAAATGGGAAGTGACATTGAAGGATTTTCCCAAGGTGTTTCGGTGTATAAAGATCGAATTTTCCTGCTTATGAGGTTACTGTCATGGATAGCTTGCTGAAAATATGCATCACTTGGCCACCATTGTTTCAAGCCATGAGTTGTTAGAAATTTTCGTTGCTCTTTGGAAACAACACACAACTTTGAAGTTATTATCGCATTTGCACAATCCACATTCTCCTTCTTGTCGACCTCCTTCTCCTCAATGTCGCCGTTCTTGTTAACATACAGATGAGGAACACATTTCCACACCCAATAAGCAGAATCTTTCAAGCAAGATAATTGAGGTATCCAACCCCTCAAACCATCACCTGAAGTCTTGCCTTCGTTATTGCACACATGAGCTTCGCTACTTGAAGGAAGCATGGATTTCAGACTATTAAACTTCATGATGAATTCTTCTTTTTCTCCAATACACATGACAAGTGAAAGAAAAGAGAGATTTGATCCTTTTGTTACTTCCCAAGGTGTATTGGTGTATAGAGGTTTAATTTTCTTGCTTACGAGTTTTTCACCACAAATGATTTTCCGAAGTTCTGCATCATTTGGCCACCATTGTTCCAAGCCATGAGTTGCAAGAAATTTCTGTTGTTCTTTTGAGACAGGACACAACTTTGAAGTTGTTTTCGCATTTGAACAATCCACATTCTCCTCAATGCCACCACCGTTCTTGTTAACATACAAATGAGGAACACATTTCCACACCCAATAAGCAGTATCCTTCAAGCAAGATAATTGAGGTATCCAACCCTTCAAACCAACATCGGAAATCTTACCCTCGTCACTGCACACTTTATGAGCATCATTACTTGAAGGAAGCATGAATTTAAGACTATTACATTTCAATATGAACTCTTCCTTTTCTCCAACACGCGTGGCAAGTGAAATAAAAGAGAGATTTGATCCTTTTGTAATTACATCCCACGGTGTACCAGTGAATAGAGATTTAACTTTCCTGCTTACGAGTTTTCCATCACAGATAGTTCTATGAAGTTCTACATCATTTGGCCACCATTGTTCTAGGCCATGAGCTGCAAGAAATTTCAATTGTTCCTTCGAGAAAATAAGTAATTTCGGAGTAATTTGGCCGTCTTCAGGATCCATATTCTCCTTTCCAACCATCTTCTCTTCGGCGCCAACATACATGCGAGGAATCCATTTGCAAACCCAATAGCCGGTATCCTTCAAGCCAGATAATGAGGGTATCCAACCAACCAAACCTATACCTGAAATCACTTCTCCATCATTGTTGATTTGAGCTTTACCACTTATATGACAAGGCACGCATTTAAGTATACTCCAAACATAATCCGAAGCTTCTCTAATATTTATGCAACGAGTAGCTAATGAAACATAGCGTGGATAATAGAAAAGTACTACCTGAGAAGGTGTACCGGTGTTCAAAGATTTAAGTTGCATGCTTATGAGTGTGTTATTGTGGTTACCATGCTTAAGCTCTCCACTACTATCATTTGACCACCATTGTTTCAGGCCATGAGCCTCGAGAAACTTCTGGTTTTCCCTTGAGACAACAAACAACTTGGCTTCATTTTGCTCAATTGTAGGATCCATATTCTCCACATTGGCGATCTCCTCTTTTGTTCCATGGGTATGAATATAAAAGTAACTGATCCAATCATTCTTGTTAACATAAAGATGAGGAACCCATTTTCCTGTTCCAAAACTAGTATCCATCAAACAAGATAACCGACGTATCATCTTCTTCAATCGTATAATGCAAGTCTTATCCACATTGTTGTTGACTTGAGCCTCGGTACCTAAAGGAAGCATATATTTGATTCTATTCCAAATATACCCGGCCTTTTCTCCAATATTTCCAAGACTCAAAGCTAGTGACACTGCTGGAGGATTAAATGCATGTGTTTCCACATTAATTCTTTCCTTTGCCAATTCCTTTCCCACCTGAAGAACGAATCCAGCGCCTAAAGAATGCCCTGCAATGCATACATTTCTGCTACCATATGTATAAGAAACCGACTTTACCGCATCTGTAGCTACTTTAAACCTCACAGAGTCCTTCAAGCTTTCCCAAGCAACAAAACGGAAATCATCTTCAAAATCTCTTCGCACTGTAGGCGGTCTTATCAATGTTCCTCTAAGTGCTAAAACAGCTCTAGGGGCACCAATTGGTTTAAATGGCTTGAACTCAGACAATGCCGCTAGCCGATCCCATTCAAACATTACACCAAAAATGGATCCATCTCTTTCATCAATCAGTATTTGTGTAGGCTTATACTTGAAGGGAATCCAATATTCTGGTGCTAGAGAATTTTCTTGAGTTCTCTTCTCTTGTCTATCTTGCTCAAGACAGTACACTGCTTGTATAAAGCTTGCAATGGCTGTTCGTTTATAATTTGCATCCTTCCTGTTTACAACAATATAATCATCAACAACTTGCACATAAATGGTGGTGATTTTACATCAGAAACCATTGCTTGAAAAGTCAAATTATAATAAGTTTTGTTTACACAAACTTGTTGTAAAACAAGACAAAAAACAGTAACAGTTCTTTTCCTTAAATAATAGCAACATCCTAAAAAGCATGTAAACCCAATTGGTAAAGTTTTATACACTTTTGAAACAAACAAGCCATAAATAATAGCAACATCCTAAACAAATTGAAGAAGAAATCATATGCATGCAATGAAACTAGTGTTGGGATGGTATGTTTCAAACAAATGATTGAGTTGGAAAGGTACTTTACCATTGAGAATCGATGAAGTTCCTCCAATGAAGGGATGTGATCAAGCTACGAGGATCAGACCCTTTTTCCACAACCTGGTTTGTCATCAGTGTGTTATGTAGCAAACAAGTGTTCCAATTTTTTATGCGATGATTACAACACTGAACATCATTCGATTAAGAGTCTTTCTTTGAGGAAACTCAACGGATAGTGATATTGTGCTTTCTATTTCTCATTAATATTATAGACTTCACTTTTTATATTATATTTGTTGTTTTTTTATAAGACTTTTATTGACTTTTATTGAAACACTTCTTTTCAACAATATGATATCATTTTAAAAGAGTTGTCATTTTAATTTTTCAATTTTAGTCGTGTTATCCGATTAAGACTCCAATAACCCTGATGTAAATGAGGAGAATGTATCAGAAGAATGGTTGTTAGAGAGAGTCTTTATAACACACATCTTTATTGGATTGAGCATACCTTTTAAGTGTTGTCTTGATTTCACTCTCAGCATTGCGCTCTTCAAGGTGGTTGTTGAGTTGAGATCTATAGATGTTTACGTTCGGTTGTTATTTCTTTTTGATTGAATTTGCAGGTGGTCAAGCCTCAAAATGGACGGGATCATAAATCTGGGAATCGTAATACCTTCTAATAACATCACATTTTGGAGTGTTTAGCTGCTTGGAGGGATGCAAATGATCTTGTCAAGTTAATTGATAGTGTGTTGGACAGTTTCGAGCAAGATACGTTAACCATGGAGAAATTCATATGTAAGAGAAAGATTCAAAGGTGAGATCTAACGTAAAACAATGCCTTGGTAAAGCTGCAAATGGTCATTTCACAACAGTTGTGAAAGTGTTGGGGTCATCTAGTGTAACCCCCTATAATGCACATACTATGAAGTCTTTGGAGGCTAAAGACTTATACAAACCACCTCCCCCCATGTCGACCACCTTGTTCTCTTCACAACGACTGTGAAAGTGTTGGGGTCGTCCGATGTAGCCCCTTATAATGCACATAATATAAAGCCTTTGGAGGCTAAACACCCATACAAACCACCTCCCTCAATGCCGACCACCTTGTTCTATAAAAATCCTCTAGTGGATGAAGTTGATACTATCTTCCCGGGCATTAAGTCATTCCCCAAAGAGACTTCATGTTGTATAGATAGTTTGCGAGCACAAGATTTGTTAGACGCACTGTGTGGATAAGGTTTTGTTATGTCTAGAGATCTCTCGTATGCAATCACTATAGTTGTTAACATATGATTGGGAGGGAAATGCCCGATGAGTTTGGCAAAGTTTGTTATCTATGCACCCTTGACGCCGTTATTAAAGCCCGATGGTGGGATACAACCAATTGTTATGGATTCTATTTGGAGATGTTTGGTATTCAAGGTTGCAATGAAATGGGTCGCTAAGGATGTGGCACGATATTTTAATGACTTCCAATTTACAGTTGGAGTATCGGGAGGTGTTGGGGCCATTTTGCACAGTGCCAACAAGGTGTTGAGCAAGCGACATTGAGATGACTTTTTGACTATGATCACAATATACTTCACGAATGCTTTAGACTTGGTATATCAATCAGCATACTGCGAGAGGTGAGGGTGAGATTCCCATCTATTTCCTTGTGAGTTGAGTTTCTCTAGGCAAACAACTAGTTCATGCATTGGGGAAAGGCATATTATGTCATCCATTGGAGTACAACAAGGTGGTCCGTTAGGGCCGCTCCTTTTTGCCCTTGTGTTACACCAACTTATTTATCAAATTAGCAACGATTGTAAGCTTATTCTTCATGTGTAGTACCTTGATGATGGGACCATTGTCGTGTGAAATAGAGTGTATAGATGCTTCTCTTTGTGCATGTTGTTGTACCCCAAAATTTGCCCACACTTTTTAAAAATTCAAAACTATTTCAAAAAATAGGGTTTTATAAAAATCGAGGGTTCATTTACATTGACGTCCTGAATTTTATAAATATTCAATTTAAAGTCTATTTTAAAATATAATAGTTTACTCTTAAATTATTTATATTTTAATAAATAGAAAAATGTTTGCCTATGCTTCGTATACTTTCAATTGGCTTTTTATTGCAAAACAAAAGGCCAGTTCTCTTACCGTATTACAGAATTGGCGACTTGTTGAAAGAGTATTGTGGTGTACTTTTCGTTTATATCGTATCCACAGGGATTATTGCGATATCACCGCCGTTCTATAGCCTATTTTGTCTTGAGTTAATGTTACTTTAGTTTTGAGTTTGCAAAAGATCATTCAACACTTTAGTAGCAAAGAGTAAATTAATGAAAGTTCTAAGTTAAAGAAAATGTATCAAGATTCGATTTCATCGACCTAACTTTGTATATCTCCTTATAAATATATGTATATGAACTCGTTAACGATCAATATAATTACGTATCGACGTCTATACCGTCCGTGTCCGCAACAATATAGCTAGATTTATCGTATTGTTTAACCGACGATTTCTCCACCGTTTAAACAATACAAATAACGTTTTTAAAACCGATACTAAGTAAACATCAAACGCTAAATCCATGTCTGCAATTTATCGTTTAATAGATGATAAAGTTAGGTCTAGATACAAACATTGATGTCTCAAACACTTATACCATAGAAAAGCTTTAATAAACAAACTAAACCATCCATATTGATCATCACTTGTTCATACATAATATATTCACAAGAAAAACATACAAAAGGCTAGGAAGATTACATCTTATCTTGATACAAAAGAGATTTAGCTATCCATGAAAATGGTAGCTTGCTCAAGAAGGTAAGGATGAAGAATGACAAGCATCTACGGCGATTAATCGACGATCAAGGCTTCGATTCTCCAATTCTTCACTTGCTACAGTAGTTTAGTGCTCTCTTCTATCTAAATATGTCTAACTAACTATAATATCTACTCTGGCCCTTAAACAAACAAACAAAATTACGCAGACCGCGCTTAGCGCGGTGAAGCCGGCTAAGCGCGCTATCCCAAAATGGTTAAACCGCCCAACCGTGCTAAGCGGGCTCCAGACCGGGCTTAGCATGGAAGTTTCTGCCAGAACTTCCTTCTTTTCTTTAAAACCGCGCTTAGCGCGCCTATACTGTGCTTAGCGCGGTAACTTTTTCCAGCAATCCTTGGTTTTTGGTCTTGGAATATCTTGCATTCGTTTTCCATGGTCCAAGCTTCCATTTATCTAGCAAAAACTATAAAATCCAACACAAATTGCAAAGGTAAGAACTATTCGACAATAATATAAATATAAGAATAAATATACCAAATGATAATAAAATACTACTATTAACCATAAAAAGACTTGAAAGTTACCAAAAATTACCCAAGATATTAACACAATTTGGTAACTAACACGACTCTGCTGGAGATTATTTAAAAAAGGGTTACCTTAGAGCTTAGATCTCTTATAATTTGTTTGTTTTGATTGCTTTACTGTTTAAGGGTGTTTTCGGCATTTGAATGGAAGATGAGTCCTATATCCGGATTCTAGTGCACCTTAAGATAAGAAGTGGCATATTCATGGTGACCTCCCTCATGTATGTGGGGGATGAGTCAATATGAGAGTTCACGCTTAAGTTAGACCTCCATGGATGTGTGCATACTTCTCTTGTATAAGGGAGGTTTATGTAGATATCTTGGGTGCGTCGGAGCTTAAGGACCTTTAGTCACCCCTTAACCCATCTTGGCTTTTAGAAACGTAGTGGGAGGACTATTCTTGGTGTATGTTGAGTTATAGACGTTACCCGATACTACAACTCAAATAGGTTCTTTCTTAAGGTATCATTGCATGATATGTATGTATCATGTTTGAGGGTGCTTTAGAGAGGCTGATCATTATGAGTAACCTTTAGAACCCTGTTATTGATTTCATTCCTATCCTTAAAAGTACCTTTGGGGAAGGGTAGTTACCTGGTTATACTCCATGCAAGCTTCAAACCTAGGGCTACTTGTGTGACTTGTTTGTATTCAGTTATCTAACAACTTGATTTCCTTGCATGATTTGTTTGTAGGACTTACTTGTACTCATCACCTTATCCCCTGCTTAATGCATAACATCCGCATACTATCACATCATCATAACATAGCATGTTAACTAACTTTTTTCGAGGATCTTAGGGATTTATGGCGCACAATTTCCAGGTGCTATTATGGAAGGATTATCAAGAGCCAAACTCCTATCAAGGAGAAAAAGGATTTATTTTCCTCTAGCCAAATTCTTTCAAAATCAAAAAGTATAATACTTTAAATCAGAGGTTGTGACCCACTTGATATGGTGAGCTTGATTCTTATAGAAGGACGTCCAAAGGTTCAAATCTACTTATACCCTAAACAAAATTAGGAAAGAAATAGAATGGTTATAAAATGTGCTTATAGAAAAAGAATAGTTATAAAATGTAAATATGTTTTTAGGTGTTTTTAGAATTTTTACTTAATACTTTAAAATAAATTTTTTTATTTACATAATATATATATATATATATATATATATATATATATATATATAATATATATATATATATATATATATATATATAATATATATATATATATTGTATTAAATTGTATATTAGAGAAATAAATAATAGAAATAAAATTTATAATTTTGACAAGTTTTATGAGTTAAAAATATTTTAAATTAAAAATATTTATGTTTTTAAAAAATTGATATAAAATTGTTTGAATTTCAAAAGAAATTAGCCATGATATAAGTATTAACTATTAAGTTATATAAAGATTTTTTTTAATGAGAATAATATTCATATATTCTCTGTCTAAAGTTTCTTTTACATACTCAACCAATAAGAAAATCAATAATTTAGCATGTCATGAAAAACAATTTAAAATAAAAGTGGGATATTATGTGAAACAGATTTATATAAACAGAGCAATCCTATTGACAATATTCTTCATCAGTTCTAGGTTTACAGTCGAGAGTTACTGTTTCAGATGGAAGAAACGGATGCGATCGTTGTGACAAGCAAAAAGGTTAGAAAGTATATAACTGATGATGTCACATTCTGTATTCTCTCTAAATTGCCTTTAAAATCGTTGAAACGATTTGAATGTGCATGCAAGTCATGGTCACTCTTGTTACAAAACTCTTATTTCACGACCATATTCAACAACAACAACAATTTGATGTCTGTTAGTAAGGATTACGATGATACATATTTCATCCTACAATACAGTAAAGATGAATACACAACTCCGACTGAGTTTTATTTGCTACCTGACAACGTCTTTAAAAATAGAGTCAAAATTGATTGGCCCCTTCCATTTAGAGAATATAATGATGATATTTATATTTTGGGTTCTGTTAGTATTAATGGTATTTTTTGCCTCAAACAAAAGTACAAGTACAATGGAAGACCTGTGCTGTGGAATCCAACTACTAGTGAATACAAGGCCATCCCTCCCAGTGATCTGAAGTCTGTGCCACCTTACCGTAGCTTTTGGTATGTTGTTCTTGGATTTGGTTACGTAACAGACGACTATAAAGTGGTTCAATTGATAGATTATCATCTCTCAAATAACCAAGACAGGAGCTCTTTGGAGTTATATTCTCTGAGAAACAACTCTTGGAAAGAGCTTGATACTTGTTTACCAGATCTTCATTACTGTTCTCTAGCTCGAAGTATCGGAGTGTATCTGAATGGAGTGTCTCATTGGTGGGCTAGAAGTGGGTCTAAATATGATACGAAAGAATGTTTGATATCATTTGATTTTAGCAGTGAGGTTTTGTTTACCACACCAGCTCCCTCATACTTGGATGTTACTCCTCGTCTTCTTTCAGCGGAGAATCACTTGGTGCTTTTAAATGAGTCAATTGCCTTGATATCAACTTACTTTAAGACTAGTACTTTTCATATATCAATTTTGGGGGAACTGAGTGTCGAAGAATCATGGACTAAACTCTTTCTTATTAACCACCTACCTTTCATCCACTATCCCATCGGAGTCGGGATAAAAAACAATGTAGTATATTTTAAGAAAACGGATGGTAAACTAGCCTGCATTGATTTAAATACTAAGATGATTGAAGAGGATCTTGGTGTTAATCCATGGTATTATGGCTCTCAAATAGGAAAGTACAAGAAGAGCTCTCTTCCTATAGGAGGAATGCATAAGTAATTATTTTTTCTTTTCTTCTTTTCGTCATGTTTATGACTATAGTTATTGTAATTTTAACTTATTAAAGCTAAATTACCTGATGCAATAGATCAATTTTTGAACATTATTTCAAATCATAAAAATAGTTGCACTTGTACTTTGACTCTTAAAAAAATAAAAGAAAATTCTCAATACACTCCATATATTTTTCTTTTGTGAGACTTCATAAAATCTTAATTTTGATTCTATTTCAGAGAATTTTTTGAATGTATCTTGTTCTAAAAGAATTCATCCGTGTGCACTACAATATTTTGAAATATCCTTTTGAAATTTACACTACAATATTTATATTTTTAGGCAACAACCAAGAACAGTTGTTAAACAACGATTCAATTCCTCATTCGTACGAGCAATTTTTTTGAAGTATTATTTAGTTTCTGACATAAAGAAAAAAGACTCTAAGAAATAGTTACAAAGATGTGGCTAAAACATTTCTGTTTCCTTCACATAAATGATTGTTACATAAATGCATATCACTAGGGATTTGGTTTGGTGTAGTAACTAAGTCACACGATTTTCTATCTCAACCGTATGATTTCAAACTAATCGATCGAGATATTTTCATCAAGATATTTTGAGCAAATTATTAGGGATTTGTTTGGAATGGCATTTACAGCCACAAAACCGCATCCGAATGCTGTTTTTATGTGGAAATTTAGAAGCTGACAATTGCGGCATCTGACCAAACGCGCATTTTGGTTTTCAGACGCTAAAATAAACATACGCTAGATCTTCTCAGATTAACAACTAAAATAAACAAATGTGTAACGACATACTTTTACTACTGCAAGTTATCCTACTCACCAACAAATTACCATCAAGTGTTTTAGAAAACAGTCCATTATTTACGGTTTCTATGACACTGCAACAACAACAATCAGTATCACAACACTTACACTTGTACAGGCAGAACCGACAAAAATTGCAAAAGCCTTTACGCGATTGCAAAAAGTTATTCAAAACCTTGACTTCCATAGTGATAACGGCATGGGAGAATATAAAAAAGTTGAACAATGGAAGGTTGGGGAAAGAGGAAATTGATCATTTGATATGAAAAATATGTCTAAATTTATCTTCGTAGACATTAACTATACCACATATCAGGGAGGACACATAAAAGTTTCACCTGACAAGGTTATATTATCCAGAGTAGTTAATAGCGACGTTATTCCTTAATATCTAGTAGTTGTTTATCCCGCTATACTATATGTTATCCTGCTATCCCATTTTTGGGGTCGGCACGGAGGGCTGCTATCCATGCCACTGTACTAGGAATGTCTACTTTGATATTATCATACCAAGTTTCTTATATCACTTAAATTTTCAATCATGTGCTAGCAACAAAATCACTTTACACAATTGGAACCAGAGTAATGCTTTTGTATTTAACAAGAAATTACCATCCTTTGCTATTGTAGTTTACAATTACACTGCCACAAGACAGAAGCAATAATCATTCACGATATGTATTATCGACCTGCAAGTTATAGTATGTACTTTAACATCACAAAGATGAAGTCATTGAATTTCCTTATATCAAACAAATGTGTATTCGCATGGAGTCAACAAAAACTGATCTATTGCATCAGGTAATTTAGCTTTAATAAGTTAAAATCACAATAATCATAGTCATAAACAAGACCAAAAGAAGAAAAGAAAAAATAATCAATTATGCATTCCTCCTATAGAAAGAGAGCTCTTCTTGTACTTTCCTATTTGACAACCATAATCCCATGAATTAACACCAAGATCCTCTTCAATCATCTTAGTATTTAAATCAATGCAGGCTAGTTTACCATCTGTTGTCTTAAAGAAGACTACATTGTTTTTTATCCCAACTCCGACGGGGGAGTGGATGAAAGGTAGGTGGTTAATAACATAGAGTTTTGTCCATGATTCTCTCACACCGAGTTCGCTCAAAATTGATATATGAAAAGTGCTGGTCACTATGTAAGTTGATATCAATGCAATTGACTCATTTAAAAGCACCAAGTGTTTCTGTCTCAAACAAAGCTACAATGGAAGTCCTGTGCTGTGGAATCCAACTACCGGTGAATCCAAGGTCATCCCTCGCAGTCGTCTTAACTCTGTGCCACCTTACCTTAGCTCTCGGTATGTTGTTCTTGGATTTGGTTACGATTCCGTAACAAACAACTATAAAGTAGTTCAATTGACAGATTACCGTCTCTTAAAAAGAGAACTCAAAAGCACTTGGGAGTTATATTCTCTAAGAAACAACTCATGGAAAGAGCTTGATACTTTGAGACCAAATCATCGTTACTATTCACTAGCTCAGAATGTCGGAATGTATGTGAATGGAGTGTCTCATTGGTGGGCTAGAAGTGAGTCTAAATATGATATGGAAGAATGTTTGATATCATTTGATTTTAGCACTGAGGTTTTGTTTACCACACCAGCACCCTCGTACTTGGATGATACTCTTTCATCGGAGAATCACTTGGTGCTTTTAAATGAATCAATTGCCTTGATATCAACTTACAAAGAGACTAGTACTTTTCATATATCAATTTTGGGGGAACTGAGTGTCAAAGAATCATGGACCAAACTCTTTGTTATTAACCACCTACCTTTCATCCACTACCCCATCGGAGTCGGGATAAAAAACAATCTAGTCTTCTTTAAGAAAACGGATGGTAAACTAGCCTGCATTGACTTAAATACTAAGATGATTGAAGAGGATCTTGGTGTTAATCTATGGCATTATGGCTCTCAAATTGGAAAGTACAAGAAGAGCTCTCTTCCTATAGGAGGAATGCATAAGTAATTATTTTTTCTTTTCTTCTTTTCGTCGTGTTTATGACTATGGTTATTGTGATTTTAACTTATTAAAGTAGTTGAAAAATGGTTTTAGGAAGAGTAAGTAATGCAGTGATGGAAATTAAGTTACTATATGTATAAATTTATATTCAGAATCACTAAATTTATTATGTCTTAAGGTAAAAGCTGTACATAACCAGTTAATATAGCTATTCCTAGTATTATAAGAGGTGGAAGAATCACAAATGCTCCTATTGTTGCAAAAAAAGTTGAATCATTTCTTTGAGAAACTTCATTTAGATAATTCTGTCTCTTGATATTTCTCCTTTGTGAAGTTGTTAAGAACTTTGCACTCACTTTCTTCAAGTTTTTACCTAAGGGAATGGTGAAATCATCGTCCCTGTCTCCCACCAACTGTGCAAGCTGGTCTCGAATTGAAAGTTTTAGAGAGCTGTTATTGCTTTCATTACCTGGAAAACAGAAATGCTCTCATAGTTGTCATCATTTTCCCAAAATCAGACAGAAAGAAAAAATAATCTAAGAAAGATCTTACAAAGATGTAACTATAACATTTCAGTTTCTGTCACATAAGGGAATCCTCATTGAGACATAAATGCATATAGTAACTATGTCACACAATCTATCTCAACTGTCCAATTTCAAACTATCGCCCATGATCATTTTAAACTGATTTTAAAATTCTGTAATAATAAGTTATTAGATCTCAGATTAACAACTGAGACCAAAAACTGTATAACTGTATGTTTTTACCACATCAGTAGTGACTTATGAAGTACCAATACAGACACTGGACACGGCATCTATTCAAACATGTGTCAGACACCCTCGTAAGACACGACATTGATACTCTAACATGTGCCGGCCAGGCACGGTAAGACACGGCATCGATACTCTAACAATTGAGTTTTCAAAGGTACAACTGTTTATAGCTTTCAATTTTTATTTTTTTGAGATTCATTACATGAAAGATAAGAAGTTAAGTTGCATACCACTGATTGATGAGGTTGTAGATGTAAATTGCTCCAAAAGATCCAGCTGTGCACGAGTAGAAGACAAAGATCCTATTATGCCATAAACCATAACCACATAAATTTGAAACGGAATTAAGAAAATAAATAATAAAAAAATAGATTAGGAATTGTTGGCATGCACATACCAAGAGAAGAATCATCCTCTGAAACACCAGCGTCAGTTCCTGCTGATTGAGCAGTACATGTTCTTTTTGTTACAGAAGAAGGAAGACTGAATTTGATGTATTGTTTGTGTGTGAGAAAAGAAGAAGTTGTGGTGAGATTCAGATTGATGGCCATGAATTGCTAAGTTTGATAATTGGCATTGATTTTTGGTTTGAGAATTCCAATTTTGTGAATTTTGTTGGGTTTATATGAACTAGGCAAAGGCGGTAGCTCAGTACCACAAATAAATATTTATTTATGGATTTTTTTGTGTGATGAAAGATTCTAGTTCCATGTAGGACCACCAACCTTGAATGTGTGTCTCAAAATTCTACTAAAATGGACTCTTATTTTGCTGTACTAGATTTCTTTTTAGTCTAGAAATTATTTCAAACTGTTTACTCTTTTACTTCCTAAGAAATATGAGGAACAACTGTAATTTTAATCTCCTCTAAATATTTCTTTCTTATAAATCAGTAGGTATGGAAATAAAATGAGAAAGAGGGTTGTTGTCATGGTAAACCTTTAATTGTCACATGCGGACTATTGGATGAATCTAGGAAGATTCTAGAAGTTACATCTCATATGTCATTGATCCAATTTGTGTTGGAATCATGACAATATTCTAATAGGGAAGTGAATTTGAAAAAGTTCTTTAAGTTTCATATTGTGTGTTAGTTGATATTTATTTAGATATGAATCTATTGCAAGACACCATCAAGTTGAGACTGAGAAATAATTAGATTGTTGTATGGTTATTGAGGATGGTGTAGAATACCACTCAATTAGATTTTATTATGCATTTATGTGTGTTGAACAACTGGTATGTGACATTGAGGCCGGAGTTCATATTTTTTAATTATTATGTCTTTCTAACAAGTACTCAATTATAATGAATGTTTACGTTGATTCGAGTCAATGTGATGTCTTATTTAAGTGTATACTATATTAAAATTAATATGTGTTTTGTTATATTGAAATAAATATTCAGCAAAATCATATTTTATAAAAAAAAATTGAGATTTTAAGATTCGTTGATGTCAAAAGATGTGTATTTACGTTGTAAAAATTATATAATTAAAAATGACCACACCTGGTGGGACTCGAACCCACAATCATTTGACTAGAAGTCAAACGCCTTATCCATTAGGCCACAGGTGCAATTTGTTGACAAAAATATTTATTGTTATTATTTATTCAATATACACACTACTTGCATGCAATAATACTCATATATTATATAATGTCAAAATATTAATAAATAAATATTTATATGTATAAAGTATGTCTGTATAGCTTTCTAGAGTCCCCTTCAACAACTATGTTAGCAAGTTGTTTAGACTTAAATTTCTTACAATCATGATTCTCAATTTCATACCTGATTCTCACATTAGTCACCACCTCTGATAACTTCATCTTTGTATTGTATTTGAGTTTGTAAATAACTAACTTTGCAACCTATTATATTGTGAGATTTTTGTTGGTAAATACTCTTCAAAATTTGTGATTGAGAAAACATCTTCACCTTGAATGTTGTTCTTTTTAAGTTAATGTTTTACTAGACAACATAATATAGTCACACTTCTTCTCATAATTGTATGCCATGCCACCCTACACGTCTTACCATCATTTTTTACTAATAAATTTTCCTACCATTCAACACATTAAGGTCAAGTATTACATCTTTGAACTGTCTCACTTAAACAAATTTCATTCCAATTATAAACATGAAATTCTTAGTCATGACACATTTTTTATTATACCTAATTAAAGTAGGTTTATCTTCACTACTATCATCATTGTCAAGTTCATCGAAGATGTATTCATCTTCTATATCATTTTATTTTCTCATATTTTGTGTAATAAAGCCACATGGTGGTAGTAGTGATTCATTCGTAGTTGAAGCACAATAAACGGTATGTGCTTTTATAAATCTGTCATATTTGCACCTTTTACGAAAATACCATCAAACCCTTCATCAAATTCATTTTTTCTTTTTTTTTCACTATCATTAAAACATATATTTCTAACCGATTCATCACTCGTATTCTCCCTTGTACCATTCATCACTCAAGTGATCAACACCATCAACAACAATAATTTTCTCTTATTTTTTTTTTCTAAAATTTGATCGACAAATGTTGAAATTCATTTTGAAACTTTAGGTTTAACAAATATTTCTACATCATATTTCTTGTCTTCAACATACTTTGACATTTAACATGCATAGCCCTCATCCCTGAATTGATTTAGATTCGTGTGATGTAAACAAAGCAAACATTATAGTGTAAATACCATAAAAATGCAATACAATACAAATTTACCTAAAAATACAAAATTAACTACCATGATATACAAGATACACACTCATATATTAGCCAAATACGATAAATTACATTGTACAAACAAATACGATACAATACACTATAAGTATGAATGACATTAAAAATGTAACACTTGAAACAAACATGAAAAACATACAAATTCACCATATACACACTAATATAATACTATCAACAAGTATGTTCAAAAAAATTAAGCACGCGGGGACCAACCCTTACCGCAAAAAGAGTATTATTTTCTAACTAAATCTTCAAGGAATCTACAACTTTCAATTTCCTCACCAACTTAAGCAACCGCAACTTTTATTGTTTGTAATAAAATATAAATATTTGGTTTCTTCAATGCAACAATAACTCACCTTTAAAAAATATCAAATCAATTTAAACTATATAATCACATTTCAGGATTTGGTGGCTTTATGGCGGCAAAGTCACCATACCTTTAGGCAAAAATTATTCAGTTTTTTATAATAAAAAATTAAAAACAAATAAATATATGGATGAGAGATAAATTTGGAGGAGAGAGATAGACAAATCCCTTAAAGGCGCCAAATCCCTTCCCCACATTTCACCATGTTGATTATATGAAAATAATTTACAAAAACTAATCTAAAAATTTGATTTGGTGGGGGTGATTACTTAAATATATGTTTAATTGTAAAAAGAAATTGAATGTGTGTAAAATATTTATATTTTATGGATAACAATTAATTTAATCATAAATTATTTGATATTTTTGAGTGGAGAATTGAGATTGCTATCTTGACACCTTTTTTATATTCTGATTACTATTTCTAAATACATAAATAAATATATAAAAAAAGATTTTTTATATCTTTCTTTCTCGCTTTACTTTTTATCCTAGTGTAAAGAAAAGTTGGTTGATGCAGTTCAAAAACTTGGTTAATATATTTTAAAAATTGGTTAGTTTGATCTCAAACATAAAAATAAATAAAAGTTAGTTAATAAAGTTAAAAGTTTGGTTATTATGTGTGTCCAAACATCAAAACAGATCAACATTGATAATAGAAAATTGGTTAATTTCACTAAGGCATTGGTTAATATGGTTAAAAGATTGGTTAATATGCTCCTAGACATAAACACTAAGCTACATTTCTAAAGAAAAGTTGGTTAATATAGTGCAAATAGTTGGTTAATATAGTTAAAAGATTGATTAATATGTGCACAACATCAAAATAGAGTCACGTTGGTTACTAACTATTTAGTACATAAACATCAAAGAAAATTTCTTTGGCCACTTCCTTATGGGGGTCACCCCCAGCGAAAATACCAAAATACCCCTGCTTCGGAAATGAACTTCCGAAGCGCTTTTTTTTTGAAAAAATTGACTTATTTCGGAAGTTCATTTCCGAAGCAGGGGTTTCGGAAGTGAACTTCCGAAATACTGCGATTTCTGCAGATTTATCAAAACACTCCCCCTCCCCCAATCATTTACCCTAAATCAAAACAAAAAGTGGCAAAGGCGAAAATTTGTGCAAACAGAATTCCAAAGCTGCATCAAGGCTCCAATCACACTGCTAAACAACATTCAAAAGCCCTCAATCCTAACACTTTGTAAGTTTTGAAATTTTTAGATCTATTATTCAAATGCATGTTATTTAGGGTTTTAATTGCATAAATGATATATGGTTAGGTTGTTAAGTTGCAGAAAAGTCCATCGCAGGGGTGTTTCGGAAGTTCATTTCCGAAAACACCTCCCTCCCAGTTTTCGGAAATGAACTTCCGAATTGTATCAGAAGTTCAAATTTTTTTGTTTTTTATTTTGTCTCGCATATTAATCGATTTCAACTGTTTACAGGAACATGTCAGGCAACCAACAAGCACGCAGGATTGCGTCTTCTAAAGAGGGCGCTAAGGGAAGAAAGGGTTCTTCAAAGAAGGAGGTGAAAGAGGTGAAGGAGGTGAAGGAGGTGAAGGTGGTGAAGGAGAAGAAGAAGCTTTTGACTAGTTCTGCTTCTCGTCCCCTGGGAGTCCATGGCTCGGACGCGCAAGCTCAGCCTTCAGGCGTGATCAACGCTGATGGTTCTGATACTGAGTGTGATGAAGATTGGTATAATTATCTTCATTCGGAGGAGTTCGCTCGTCGAGAAGAATAACGTGTTTTTATTTTGTTTGATGTGTATTTTGTAACGCTCGTCGGGCAGAATAACATGTTTTTGTTTTGTTTGACGTGTTTTGTTTTGTTTTGTTCGGATTTCGGATTGTATCGCACAGTGTTTTTGTATTGGATTTATCATGTTAATAAAAATACGTACTACTGTAAGTAACAAATGACGGAGGAGGTGTAACCGGGGCCGGAACATATGATGGAGGAGGTGGATGTCCGGAGGAAGAAGAACCAGAGGTACGTCCACCGCGAGACAAAGGAGCCAATCATTGTAAGCTATAGTTTATCATTATCATCTGGGGACGTCATTTCTAAAAAATCAAGATTAAAAATAATAAGATTTTTTTCCCAATTTTTTGTAATGACGTCCCCTGATGATAATGATAAATTATAGCTTACATTGATTGGCTCCTTTGTCTCACGGTGGACGTACCTCCGGTTCTTCTTCCTCTGGACATCCACCTCCTCCGTCATATGTTCCGGCCCCGGTTACACCTCCTCCGTCATTTGTTACTTACAGTAGTACACCTTTTGAAATTTGGAAGCCTTTTTTTCTCCCCACCACTCTCTCATCCCCACCTACCCGTGTTCAACAATATGTAACTTTAATTTTATGTATTATTATCGTTGTAATCTTCACCCGATTAAATAAAGCGAATTGTTGTTGTTTTTCATTTTATTCTGTCCAGACATATTTTCGGAGGTTCATTTCCGAATTCTCCAAGGGGGGTGCATTCGGAGATGAACTTCCGAAACACCACATTTTCTGAAAATGTAACTTTATTTCGGAGATGCATCTCCGAAACCAATATTTTATATTAAAAAAAACACGTTTTCGGAAGTTCATTTCCGAAAACACCTTTTTTTCAAAAAAAAGTACCGTTTCGGAAATGAACTTCCGAAACAAGGGGCAATGTTGTAAATTCACCAGGGGTGGGCAAGAAGGTTAGGAGGTGGGTGAAGAAAAAACCACATCAAAACAGAGCAACATCAGTTATGCAATACAACATATTTATTAAATTCCAAACAAAATATTATTGATTTGCACCACAAATTATGCATTAAAATTTCATCTTAGTTTTCTTCTCATGCTTCCTTGGTTGGTTCTTCATTCTTGTAGCCATGTTTGAATTAAACTCTGATTGACTTTTTAAAATACCAGCAGCATCATTAAACAGAAATCACGTCGTCCTTGAGAAAGATGATGAGGATCATCGTTCTTGTCGTTGAGAGAGGAGAAGAAGCATCGTCGTTTGCGTCGTTGAGAGATGAGAGGAAGAAGTGTCGTCACTGAGAGAGGAGAGAGATATGTCTTCATTGAGAGAGAAGAGAGATGCGTTGTCAGAGAGTTTTGTTGAGAGAGACAAGGAAGAAGTGTTGTAATTGAGAGAGGAGAGAGTTATGCATTCGTTGAGAGTGGCGAGCGTTGGGTCATCGGAGAGTTTCGTTGAGAGAGAAAGGAACCTTTTCAATACAGAAAATTGAAGAGTAAAAGATCTTTTTGATTAAACCTAAGACCTATTTGAAAATGACCAAATTATCCTAAATTGTTAAGTGAATTACAAAATAACCAATATATAGGAACAATGATTATGGTGTAGGTGTACAAAAAGGTGTCAAGATAGCATATTTCTTTTGAGTTTAGTTTGGTGTTTGATTTGGAAAAATCTTTTCCTTCAAATATTGTGGATGATATTGATGATGCTGACAACTTCTAATTCATCAGATTACCGTGTATAGTGGTAGAGACGTGCATATATACACTTAGACAATAAAGTTAGTGATTATTATAAATGTGAGATTTAAGATTTAATATAGTGCATAATTGAGTTAGACTTTTCTTTAGACTTTATTATACTCATGTTTAAGGAGGACTCAAATTTTCTACACAAATTTTTAGTGTTTTAGAGGACAAATATCTTAGGATCATACAAATTCTTGTTATTTGATAGTATCAAATATTTCTCCATAAAAATGTTCCTTGCGGAATATTCATCTTCTAATTTACTTTACTTTTTTTGAGAATTTAAAGTGATATAGTTTCTTGCCATTGAACTCTAACCTAGATCATAATTTATTTAAAATTCAAAATTTCTTTAAAATCCATTAACATAAAAATAGATCACTCGTATAGTACAATTTACGAAGCTTGTTAACATAAAATAATAACACTAGTATAGTACAATTTACGAAGCTTGACCGTTAGTTAAGCATCCAAAAAGTTAGTTTGAAAATATTTAGATCCACACATTAAGAAAATGACCATACCGAATAGGATACTAAGCCATCTCTTTTCCAACTTGCTTTCACAATGGAAACTCATCACCACCTTCCCATAAATGTAAAACAACACAACTAAGAAACCGAACCAACAAACAACAAAGCCTTGTCTTTTGTTCTTTTCCATGTTCATGGCAAATCGTGTGGCTCCTAATCCTCCTGCACCTCACCCAGATGCTTTTCATGTGTCTGGTCCTCGGAACATCACTACCCTTAACTGGAGAGACCTTATAACTTCCAGTTGGTAAGTCTAACTACCCTTTTTAATTAATCAACTTAACATGTTTGTTTAATTGCTTCAGAGAATTCTATTTTATCAACAACAAATAAAAAAACAATTTTTTATGTGTTTACCATACTATTAGTGGTTTGTGTGTAATTTGTTTCTGTTTACTAGTTTATCAACTTTGAAGATGTTAGCATAATGGGTTGGGTCATATTAGTGTAAAGTTGTTAGCTTTGGCCGAATGGGTATGCAAAGTTTTTTAATTTTAGGTTTCCAACCATCATGAATTGGTAAATGATATAAAAATTTATCAGCAGGATTGCATCTGTCATAGTTAATTGAAGATGAGTTGCTTGGATTTCTGAGATCTAATTGATTGATTTTGCTGTCAATCAGGGTCTAGTTATTTATTTGTCTTTTGGTAACTCTTGATTGTTTGTCTGCTGTAACCTTCATTCTGATATCCAATTTTTTAGTTAATTAATCATTTGGAATTGAGATTTAGGACCTAACTTTCAGCATTTTCGTAACTTTAATCTGTGGAGATATATCAAAGTAGTAGGGTTTAGCCAGGGTCATGATGTTAGAAATTTGGTATAATAATCCTGGATATCTTCGAAGAATTGTGTTTGTTCACTTTCCGTACAAAGTATTTCGACCCTATTCTTGTCTGGGTTCATGAAATCTTTGCGGGGATAATTCTCGAAGAGCAATCTGTTTCTGACAATAGAGAACAGATCAGAATGTAGAGAGGAAGTATATTTCGTGTACCAAAATTGAGGCCAAATGACTCCTTATATAGGAGATTAACAACAGAAACCGAAAAGGTACAACTTTTCAGAAAAACGGTTATGTCGGTTGGAAAGGGTACAATTATTCAAAGGACCCCAGCCAGGGGCGCTGCCCCTTGGACCCCGCCAGGGCGCTGCCCCGCACCCCGCCAAGGGGCTACGCCCCTTGAAACCCTGTTTCTATTATTCGTATTCAATTACACGTTTGGCTCGACGAGCGTGCACTCCGCACTACCCTAACTCGTTTCAAACTTAACGCATAATTGCATTGGCCTATAGTAAATCACATTACTACCAAAATACATTGATGATACTAAAATCACCAACACATGATATATCAAAGTAGTACGAATTAGCTTAACTTGAGTGAAAAGAAAATGAACTAGCTTAACTTGATGCAGTCTTATAAAAAAGCTTAATTTGATGTAGCTGGGTTTGCCAGGATCATGAATTCCATGTTGTTTGTAAATCGGAACCATTGGACACTCACAATTCGAGTTCCTGTTTTGAAACTAATTTACTTGCATGGGAATACGAGTCATCTAATCTTCGTTCAATATTTCCAATTTACCAGCCACAGTGAATGCGTGAATATGTGACTTCGGGGAATTGACATTAATTTTGCAAGGCCCTTCACCATTCATTTGTCAATTTTGTTTCATAAACACTCAAGTTTTAGTAACATTGCCATTCTTTTATTGCATATACAGGAAGGATCCAAAGTACAAAAGAACGGTCATTTCCTGCTTCATACAAGCAGTTTACTTGCTCGAACTGGATAGACAGGAAAAAAGAACACAAGACAATGCCCTAGCTCCAAATTGGTGGATTCCCTTCAAGTACAAGCTCGCAAAAACATTAGTTGACGAAAGAGATGGGTCCATTTTCGGTGCAATACTTGAATGGGATCGACCCGCAGCATTAGCTGACTTAGTACTAGTAAGACCAAACGGTGCCCCTAGAGCTGTTTTAGTACTTAGAGGAACATTACTCAAAAGTCCTACAATGCGGAGAGACATTGAAGACGATCTCCGTTTTGTTGCATGGGAAAGCTTAAGAGGGTCTGTCAGATTTAAAGTGGCATTAGAGGCTCTAAAATCAATTTGCGATATGTACGGAAGTAGTAATGTGTGTATTGCAGGACATTCTTTAGGCGCTGGTTTTGCTCTTCAAGTAGGAAAACAATTAGCGAAACAAGGAATCTATGTGGAGGCGCATTTGTTTAATCCACCTTCTGTTTCACTAGCCATGAGTCTCAAAAATCTTGGAGAGAAGGCCGGATATGCATGGAGTAGAGTTAAATCTATAATTCCTTATGGAAGGGAAGCTCAAGTTAGCAACGATGTGGAAAAGACCACAGTTGTCGAACCGAAAAGTTGGATGTCTCGATTATATGGTTCTGGTTTGAAGGATCCTAGCGCTGTTGTTGGCATGGCAAAATGGATTCCTCATTTGTATGTTAACAATAGTGACTACATATGTTGCTATTACAACGATCCTAGTGGCACAGCAGAGAAAGTTGTTGATAAGGAGAGTGTTGGTGGACAAATTACAGCGAAATTGTTTGTTGTGGCAAAAGAAAAACAGAAATTTCTTGAGGCTCATGGTTTGGAACAATGGTGGTCAAGTGATGCAGAACTTCAACAGGTTATTCATAACAGCAAACTCATAAGTAGACAACTTTCATCTTTATACACTTACACTCCTTCCCAGGCAGTAACAAGGGTTATGCCACAATAATAAATGAATATCATTGGAAATTGACATATTACAAAATCTCTCATTTTTCAATCTTAATAATGCAGCCAGTTTTTGGCTTGTAATCTGTTCTTTTAGATGTTGCATCGTCTAAGAGTTAATGTCTGGAATACGAATGCAAAATTGTTATATTCTTTTATTAAACTTGAGTTTCAGAATTAAAACATCTTTAAATGTGTTAAGAGGTAAGAGCGATGCATGCCATTGTGATCTGTTCGGTTCAAAGGGTCCTCACTCCTTAAACATGATTGTGAAACGTGCGGTGTTACCGCAATTTTCTTCAAAAGCCAAACATAGGCTAAGAGGTTATGGGAGGAGGATGGTTATATGGTTGTTGGTGTAACAGAAACCAAAGGATACTCATGTGGTCTGTAGGTCTTAAATAATGGCAATATATTAACAAGATAATGAAATACTAGGGATGATAATTCGGTAATATCCTACCAAGAGTGAGTCAGGAACACTTAAAACTAAAGAACACTATTCGATAAGCTAAAGGTAAAGCAAATATTTGAGGTGAGCAATGATTGCAAATGATTAACTCATTACTATCTTAAAGACGGATGAATTAGTAAATCATCTTTGTGATCAGTTTTGGGCTAATCATCCTTGTGTTACATGATAAGTACAAAAATACAAAAATAGTGATTTATTGAGTTGTGTAAACTCATGTTGTATATTTTCACAATCGTAAAATAGGGAGAACTTGTTGAGATTTCACACCTGGTGGGACTCGAACCCACAATCGCTTGATTAGAAGTCAAACGCCTTATCCATTAGGCCACAGGTGCAAGTTAGTGACTAACAAATTAATTATGATTATTTATTTAATATACAAACCACATGCTCACAATACTAATACACTATACATTGACAAAATATTAGTAGTAAATAAATATTTATATATAAAGTGTGTTTGCATTGCTTGTTAGAGCTCTTTCCAACAATTATTACAATTATTCTAGCAAGCTGTCTAGATGCTCACAATACTAATACACTATACATTGACAAAATATTACTCCCTCTGTCCCAAAATAAGTGTCACATTTACTTTTTAGATTCATTGAATATTTAATGTATCTGGTCTCTATACAGACTAGATACATTAAATATTCAATGAACCTAAAAAGTAAATGTGACACTTATTTTGGGACGGAGGGAGTAGTAAATAAATATTTATATATAAAGTGTATTTGCATTGCTTGTTAGAGCTCTTTCCAACAATTATTACAATTATTCTAGCAAGCTGTCTAGCCTTAAATTTCCTATAACCATGGATCTCGGATTTATAACACTACCACCTCTTATAACTTAATATTGGTATTATTTTTAAGTTTATCAAGAATTATTTTTGCTACCCATTCTATTGTGACATATTTGTTGATGAATACTCTTCCACATTTGTGATTGCGAAACCACGTCTTCACCTTGAATGTTGTTGTTCTTAATATTCAACTAGACAATATATTGTAGTCACATTTTTTCTTATGCTTTCATACCACCTTACACCTTCTACTGTCATATTTGGAAAATCAAACTTTTCTACCATTCAACACATTATGTTCAAGTATTGCATCTTTGAACTGCCTCAATGAGGAGAATTTCACTCCAATCTTAAATTTGAAATTCTTAGTCATGATATATTCTTCATTATACCTGATCAAAGTAGGTTTATTTTCACTACTAATATCCTTTGATTCACTGTCAAGTTTATCAGTGATGTACTCATATTCTATAACATGTTATTGTCCCATTTTTGATGTCTTAAAGTCACATGGTGGTGGTGGTGGCGGTGATGGTGGTTCATTGGTGGTCGTAGCACTATAACTATTATGTGTTTCATTAGTTTGACCTATATTTTCACCATCTGTGAAAACACCACCAAACCTTTCATCAAACTCATTCTTCATCTCTTATTCACTATCATCAAAATATATATCTCTAACTCGTCCATCACTTGTTTCCTTTCTTGTACCATCTAACACTCAGGGTGATCAACATCCTCAACAACTATACTTACTAATATAACTAGAATAACTTAGGAATTAGTTCATAAGAACTGACAGGTAAGTTGACTAGCTAGCTAATATTGTCATTGTGATTAAAGAGAATGAGACTCTTAGACTCTGTATTGACTTTAGAGACTTAAATGTTGCTACTCCAAAATACGAATACCCAATGTTGGTGGCAGAAATGCTAGTTAATTTAGAGGAAGCTTTTGAGTATTTAAGTCTTTTATATGATTATTCTGGATATAACCAAATTTTTATTGCACATAAGTTGTGTTAAAAAAGGCATTTTGATGCCCTGGGGCCTTAGGAACTAATGAGTGGGTGGTAATGTCTTTTGGCCTAAGGAATGTTGGTGAAACTTACCAAACAGTAATGAATTTTATATTTTATGATTTCATTGAAACTTTTGACAATCCTTTGAAAGGATGAGAAAATATGGACTTAAGAATAACATCACCATTGTTGAACCTTCTAAAGGAAACATATGTCACTAAAAAGATAATGGATCACCAATTATTTATAATTGATCTCTAAAATGTGTTACTTCAAATCATTCAAATTAATTTATTTTATTAATTAATATTTCGTAAATTAATGATAATAATGGTGTGTTATTATCAATGATTTTCATGGTGAATGATTATGACTCGATTTTTTATTTTTATTTTACTTTTGAAATTATTAAAATATGGGCTATCTATCTTGTCTTTCTCTCCTTCGTATATAAAATAAGTATTCTCATTAATGCAATATAATGGAAAAATTAAGAAGGTAAAATTAGAAGAAGAAAATTATAAAGGTCAAGTGTTGGAGAAACATGATCTTAGTAGGTTTAGTTAAGGTTCTCTCATTGACTTGAAAGAGCAATTATGTTAGAACAAAAACCATACCATTATAAGTAAGTCGGATTTCTTGATAAAAATCACTTTACTTAAATAATAAAAGTTAATTTCTTTCATAATGTTTGCGCTCTTTAAGATTAATATCATAAGACTAATATTATAAATGTGAGTTCCGTCAACATGAATTACATTTTCTATAATAGTAAAATTTTTATGGAATAAAAGTAATATTCAAATTTCCTTCCTTTGGGTCTAACTTAACTGAACTAAATTTCATAAGACTGAAAGGCTTAGAAGAAAGGCCTAGGACCAATTTATACAATAGATTACAATAAATAGTTACATATCAAATTGTAATGATATTTATATGAGATATAATTGAAATGAATTCCTACCTAAATAACTTAGATTTAGGGGAGAAAACATTGAAATAAAACAAGTGTAAAATATTGATCTCAATCCACTAAAAAAATCTTCTAATAGCGGAGCATATTCAATTAAGGATCAAATTAAATATGATTATTTACATGATATTTATTTTGCAAATTTTATTTGACGTAGATAACCAAAAATACTTAAATCAACATTTTTATCAATCTTAGTCAAGGATAAATGATAGACTTTTAGCAATTATATTGTCAAAGTAATAAAAATATGTTTGTATTCAGAGAAATTATGATATTTTAGCAGAACGATTTGGATGTTATTGAAAGTAAAAATAATTGAGGGGTTTTCAAGGTTTGATTTTGATAAAATAAATGCGTAAAGAAACCGTTGGAAACTTAATCATATTAATATATTAGGCGTTGTTTTGAATCCCATGTATGTCATTATTGATCCTGACATCTATTTTTTCTAAGTTGATTTCCCATCAATTATTATGGTTTAACTTAGTCGTGTTACCCAATTCCTTCGTGTATAACTCACTCTTCTAAACTACAACTTTCTAATTTCTTAGATCAACTAGATAGTTAAAATAGGAAATATTTGGTGTGTGAAACCATAAGTCACAATTTCTAATTTATTATTTTTAATCAATTACTATGTTGAATAATTAATTTGGATTCGATTCACATATTTATGGTCAGTAATTTGTATGATTCTAGGTTTGATATATGAGTTCGTAAACATATATAAAGCAATCAACATGAAAGTAACTAAATAAAAATATTGAATTAATCAAAAGTGAAAGTAGTATAATACGCAGACATATGACCCAACGGGTTCATCTAATAAGTCCTAGTCAATAGAAATTTAGCTACTCATACTAATAGAAATTAGAACTGGAGAAATAAAGAAAAGATACATGAATCTCTAGTAAGAAATTTAGATTTCGATGATGAAAACCTTCATTCTACGGCTTCAAACTTTACTTTACCGTCAAAATTTTGTGCCAAAATAATCCAACCACTTTTTCCTCCACATTAATCCTTTTTACATAAGTCAAAATGGGATTTGAACCCACACCCTTTCGGACCAGAACCTTAATCTGGCGCCTTAGACCAACTCGGCCATCTCAACTTGTTGCAATTTTTTTATCATTTTTCAATTTTTGTATGTAATTAATATTATTTGCATCGTTCTAATTTTATCTTTTTGTATCTACAATAAGCAAAGGGGCTTTAGGACTGATATGTGAACACTGATGACCTGATCTAACTTTCTATGTCACTATATATAGCTTCAGCCCTACCTTAGAGAGCCTCGAATCTTCATCCTATAACTACGCTCCCTAACTAAAGGGGTTATGTGCAGTGTGACTTTGGACCACTAGAGAGCGTAGTGGTTAACTTGTCTTTTATATATATATATATATATATATATATATATATATATATATGGTTAGTTAACTCTGTGAAATATGGTTATATGCAGTGTGACTCTAGACAATTAGGGTGAATGGTTTGACCTTTTGAAGTATTTATAATTGTAGGAAGAGAAAATGGAATGATAAAAACCCAAGTCTTTAAAGTATAGATCAAGCGAAAGACTGGACAACAATAGACAGATGACATACGAGTGGTCAAAAGTGTTGTCAGTGTCATTATAACCAAGATAATTCCTATGAATCCCTCATCGCAAGTACCTAGGGATAGTCCATTGCGCTACTGAATCCCTCAAGGAATCTAGCAAGATATGAGAATAACCAAGAAATAAAGGGAAAAGATAGAGAAAAGATGGAGGAAACTCCATTATAATCATTTCTAAAAATCCTAACTACGATAACATTTATAATTCTAAACTTGATTCCCTCATGCTAGACTTTGGGCAATTGTTCTTACCTGAACCGAGGCAGGATTGAAATTGGCTCATTATCATTATAATCTATGAATCTGAGTCACGATTGGTCCAAACTAGTCTCGGCCCATGAGAGAAAGACCATATGAGCCCAAAAGACAAAGATATTTGTGATGAGGATGACATCAGACCAATGACGTCATGAATTTACCATTGATTTTGAGGTTCTAGGCCTTGAAAAGCATCCACGGACCTGTCCTAAAAATCACTTTCTCCAAGCATAAAATGGAGATAGGATCGATGGATAATGTAATGAATCAAATATTGATATATATCAATATGAACGATCATAATTAAACCCAAAGAACAAGAACCGAAAGAAACTCTAATAAGATCTCTATAAAAGGAATGACAAACATCATAAACAAGGAATACATTTTTGAAAACATAAAAACATTTCACTCTCTAGCTTGACCATCCATTGACTTAAGTGTCGGAGTGTTTTGCAGGTAGCAGTCAAACCAAAAAAGAGGCCGCCACACCAAGACATCATCTAGCATTGTCATCTTGTATCAAGTCTCCAAATCACTTTTGGAATATTTTGGTATCAAAATGAGTCTCTAAATATTTTGTATATATTTCAAAAAATTAAAAACCTATAGAAATGGATATCAAGACTCCCAAAAGGATTTTGGACGGTGCCTAATAAGTTGACATTCCTAGATTGCATTGATTTTAATCTTGTTTATCTAAGTTTTGTTAATTCTATCTGATATGAGAAAACCAAACAAAGAAACATTATTATAATCGGTTGAATTTTCCACTAAAATATCAAAGTTTGTTCAATCAATTTATTAACATAGTCATCACATAGGAAATTGGAACCTTTTCCTACATTGATTCATGGCAATTGGCAAACCAGGTTATGGAGAAAGGATCTGATCTTCTCTACTTGATCACAACCCTTGATTGGAGAGACTTCATCAATTCTAAATGGTAAGTAAGTATTAATTACCTTTGAATTTGATGATGTATGATCTTAGAAGTGAATAACTATTTACTATCATTCATGTGTTAGAGACATACCAACACTAGTTGGTTGCATTACATGCATATGATTTTATGCTAAAATTTTTTAGGATGTTGGCATTATGGGTTGTAACAGATGTGTATAAAGTTCAAAACTTTATCGAATCAACAACATTATTGATAAGCATTTTATTGTAAACAGGAACGACTCAAGTTATAAACGAAGAGCCATCGCAAGCCTTATACAAGCAGTGTACTCGCTTGAACTCGATAGACAAGAGAATAGAACACGAGAGAATTCCTTAGCTCCAAGTTTTTGGATTCCCTTCAAGTATAAGCCTACACAAGTATTGATTGATCAAAGAGATGGATCCATTTTTGGTGCAATATTCGAATGGGATCGGTTTGCGTCATTGTCTGAACTCAAACCATTTAAACCAATTGGTGCCCCTAGAACTGTATTAGCACTCAGAGGAACATTGATCAGAATCCCTACAATGCGAAGAGATTTTGAAGATGAATTTCGTTTCGTTGCTTTGGAGAGCTTGAAGGACTCTGAGAGGTTTAAAGTAACTATGGATGCGATAAGATCAGTTTCAGAAACATATGGAAGCAGAAATGTTTGCATTGCAGGGCATTCTTTAGGGGCTGGATTCGGTCTTCAAGTCGGATATGAATTGGCAAAGGAAAAGATTAATGTCGAAACACATTTGTTTAACCCACCTTCTGTTTCACTTGCTATGAGTCTTGGAAATATTGGAGAAAAAGTGGAATGTGTTTGGAATCAAATCAAACCTATGCTTCCCCTTCTCTCGAGTAGTGAAGATCGATTCAGCAACAACGTGGACCATACTTACGCTATACAATCGAAGAGAATGGTACCTTGTTTATTGCGCTTGATGGAAGCTGGTTTCGGGAAAGGAAACTGGGTTCCTCGTCTTTATCTTAACAACAATGACTCGATCAGTTCCTTTTATATTCATACCGATAGAACAAGAGAGAAGATAGTCGATGCGGAGAATATGGATCCTGCAAATGAGCAAAATGGAGCCAAGTTGTTTGTTGTTTCAAATGAAGACCGGAAATTTCTCAAGGCACATGGCATGAGACAATGATGGTCAAGTGACGGTAACGTAGAGCTTAAGCATGATATCAGAAATAGCGAACTCGTAAGCACGCGACTAAAATCTTTGAACACCATTACACCTTCTGAGATAATGCTTTTCTTTTTCCCACAATATATTTCATTAGCCACGAGCCGCGTAAATATTAGTGACGCGACAGATTATGTTGGGAATATACTTAAATGTGTGCCTCATAGAAGTGTTGGGAATATACTTAAATGTGTGCCTCATAGAAGTGATAATGGTAAAGGTTTGATGGGTTGGATAACCCAATTATCTGGTAGTGAAACTCGCGTGAAAAATGACAACGACAACAAGATATCAAATGTATCGATAACGAGTGCGATGCCTTCACTATCAAGCTTCAAGGATGGTTGTTTTGCTGTGGTGAAAAGGGCTTCTCCTATGTTTAATCTATCTTTTGTTTCACCAGCCACGAGTCATGGAAATAATGGAGAAAGGGAAAAGTTTGTTTCAAGTAATGAAACTCAAGTCAGCCATGATTCAAACAAGACTTCAAGTGTAGGTTTGATGAAGTGGAAACTGCAATTATCTGGCATTAGGGATGCTGCTTTTGGGGTGGGAAAATTTGTTCCTTATCAGTATGCCAACAAGAGAAGTGGTGGCATATGAGAGAAAATGGTTGAGGGAGAGAAAGTGGTGGCATATGAGAGAAAATGGTTGAGGGAGAGAATGAGGGTCATTTGCCATAACTCAGGAAAAGCCTCAAGTTAACAAGGATTTATTACATTGGCAAAATGACTTAAGAATGCAGTTGCATCTGCTTTTGCTTTAATTGCTATACTTTAGTTTTATATTGTGTTAACTTATTTGAAAGGGTCAAATTCAAGTATCAGTACGTGAAACATAGAGTATATAAAAGAAAATTCACTCTTTTTTTCAGTATAAATAAATTCAATTATAATAGTACATGAAACATAGAAAATACAGAGCCAAAAGCAAAATCTATATACTTCAAATCTCAAGAGCTGATGTGTCCATAAAAATAGGTGTTTTCTACATCTGAACTACTCAGTATCTTTCTTTGGCACTGTTCTAAGGCTTCCCACACAACACCACACTTGTTGCCACTTATGATAAAAATGTTTTTTCAAGGTAACCCTCATTGTCCGAACAGAACCTCGATAGCATGCATGACTTGTACCTAAAAGAGAGAAAGGGAAACTTGTAGAGCACAATAACAAATTAAAGCTTCAAATTCTATAAATTTAATGCTATAAAGATCAACACAAGATGAAGGAGAAATTAACATAGGTAGAAATCAACAAAGATACTAGCAAAACAAAGGCCAAGAGCCAAACAAAACAAACTAGATAACACTGGTTACTTAGAGTAATAATATACCACAACATCAAGAAAATGAGGGGGAAATGGCCAGAAGGTGCAGTTGGGTTACTAATGTGGTCATATAATATTTAACAGCTTCTTAATGCAAATATTAGTTGTATCATTATGCTTACAGTCATACTACTCTGTTTAAGAAAACAGAACCATAGCATGTGTAACAAAAGACAAATAAATAGAAGATTATGAAATTTCAATATGTATATGTATCTAGAGCAAACACAGATTTTTTATTTGTTTTTTTTTAGAATTTACGGATAGACTTAGTGAGAGAAAAGAAATATCCCTTGTGAGTTGTGACCATCAGTAAAGAACCTGTGGGGTTCCCAAAATTTAAAAACATAATTAAGTACCCAGTGGGTTCTGGTTCTACCTTGACGTTATCCTGTACTGTTCTTTCTGAGAGAAAGATGGGATAGGACAGGTGTACACAAGGGGAAAGTAAGGGGGAGGGTGATGACAGTCACACTTGTGAATCCAAAGGGTGCCGGCAGAAGTTACAGGAGTGGGAATTAGAGGCAAACCAAGGATTTTGGGGTTGGGACATGAGTCATGAGGGAATTCTTAGAAGAACATGGCCACATATTAGAATCATTAATCTAATGTAGCAAGTCTATAGATTTTGAATGGTTGTCAGTGTAACTTGTTTTACACCAACAAGCAACAGCAGACAATGTTTCCCAATAATATTCTAATAAACAATAAAAAACATATGATGGGAACGATTGCTTGTCATGCATTCATCAATTTCAAAAGAGCAACTTTCATTATGGCCCACTCCGCCTTTGTACAAATGCCTTGATTTTCAATATTGATGTAAACATTGTAACTAATGGATTAAATACTCGCTAATAATGTGGAGTTTACAACATCACTTGTTTCTATCTTCATCAAAAAGTTATATTTCTCTACATTTTAATATAACTAATTAGGAAACTTTAACCAACATCGGTAGTTCCATTATATAAAAAAGGGACGGAAGAAGAAAAAAATAAAAGTAAAACCTATTGACTCATATAATAGTTTGTACCTCGTGCATACCAGCAGAACTAGCAGTCCTCTTCCTCGTGTTTCCGCAAATAAATCCTTTCTAACAACTTTCAAAAAACAATCTGGGAAGTTACATATGTGATTTATTGCTAGACCACAAAATATTTACTGGATCAAGAATTTGAGGAAGCCTTAGTCTTTTCAGTCAACGATGAACCCAATTGAATCATAAGAGGATAAACAGGACTAAACTCCTTATCTCTTCTACTCCTCACATTTGTAGCATAATCATCAAGTGTTGCTTTGATGCCCTTCCATATTTGATCCTCTCCTTGTGAATCAAGCCACAATGAATACTGCAATGGAGTCAGCCTGTTTCTTTGTAGAGGTGACTGCAATTCTTCAGGACCACGGGTATACAGATGATGAAGTATGACATTTGGTGGCAGATCTTGAAGAAGGGGAGATGATGCAAGCTGGGAAGTTTCCAAGAATATAAGTGGACGAAATGCTCTAAGTGCTCGATATGGGGAACCAAGTTGCTCAACAGGGAACAAATTTTGACCCACAGCTAACTCCAATTCAGCCATATCCCTAGCCATTCTCAATTTCCCTGATTCTGAAAGTGGTCTGACAAGAGAGGCATGCCGAATGAAGAATACCAGAACACGGGAAGCCATACTCTGGACAAGCCTGGTGCATATGTTTTCAATTCCCGGTGTTGCAGTTTTTCTGGAAGGCAACAACTTAGATAGAAACTCACTGCGGAAGTGAAGAATACATTTCTGGAGCTCCTCCATGTAAGGTGATGCATTATTGTCCATAGCAGCATCCATTCCAAGCATTCCAAAATTATGATCATGTATTTGCAATATACAAGACTCAAGACGATCGAGCATTGACTGAAATAAAGGCGTTACCGAGTCACATGCAACGCCATATACTGCACCCAGCGAAGCAGACAAAACGTCTGCAGCAATACTGGGCATTCCTTTAAGCATGGTTGATATCCGTGAATGAACATCTTGCAAATGTTGACACAATGTAAAGTTCTTCAGCTGTGCAGGTGTTGCAGGGCCATTTACTTGACGTGATTCAGGACCAGTAGATATCTGCCATAACAATGAAAATGAATAATTAAAAGATTAGACACTGTAATTCTACAATAGTCTTCCTTTCTCATGTATAAAATGGACAAAAAGTTTCTGAAGATTAAGGATTTGAAAACTCATCCACAGAAAAAAAATATTGCCTTAAGGTACCAGAGAAAACATACAGCGACAGCACTTCCAGTATAAGTAACATTACAAAACCCACAAACAGAAACTGAACAGGAAAGGAAGATCAGGACTTTCCCACTCAATAATAAAAGTGGTTGCAAGATTGCACATTCTAGAGGCATGAAGGTGCATCTCTTAAAAATTAAAACCCATATCATAGGAACTGGCTCATAACACAGAAGAAAATAGTGTTTGCTGATAGAAACTTTATTACATTCCATTCCAGGTATTCTAGAGTCCCAGTTCTCTCCCACTCTAAATTCCTTTCTAAAACCAAAGATAACCCTTGTTAATCTTCCTTTCCTCTTTTTATAGCATATCATCTAACACTGTCAGATTAATTCTCTAACTCGCTAACTAGCTAAAGAAGTTACATGTCACAAATTCACAATCCCATTAAGCTTAAATGTGGAATACGCATTAGGTTAGCCATTACCTTTTTTTGAGACTTAACATATCTTTGGATATAAAAACTTTATTCACAAGACTAAGGGAAATAAGCTCGGCAAACTCACTATATTTCCTGATTGACTAAGTTCAATTATCACATCAAATGGCTAATTTAAAATCATATACTCAGAGATTGACAAAGTTCAAGTTCTTAATAATTTAAGCATTGCCCGTCCATGGTAATTGTCTATCATCAAAAACCGTGCCTCACCATATGATAGGTCTGTTACTGTTATTTAAGTAGTTGTTTAGTTAATGGGATAGTTAGTAGTTTGTTGAGTTGAGGGCTAATTAGGCCAAATAAGGCATGTTGCCTATAAATAGAGAGGAGGATTAGAGAAGGGATCATATTGCCGCAATTTGAGAGGAATATGGCCTTTTGGCATTGGGAGGTAGGCAGACCCTCGAAGTGCTACCGTTGTAATCAAAGAGGATTCCTCCCCATTTTCAGTAATAATATACCAGTTCATTCTAGTTCTATCATCATATGACAAGTCACATGTTAGTAATATACATAGATGGTTGATGCTTGATAAGCCTAGCTTAAACATTAATTATTTAATATAATAATATACCAACAAAGAAAAACAGGTTTCATATTTCAATGGTCGTTGATCATTAAAGTAGTACTGTCACAAGATTGGCATCACATGCACAAATGAACTCTGCAACTAAAGAATACAGAACCATTATTTACTGATATATGCATAACTGTAGTTAACATTATTTTCCTCCTCGTGTATCCACTCTTTCCTTGTCATAGAATCTTCCTTTATAAACAAAAAAATAAAAGATTGACAGTTAATTGGATAGCTTTCCTGAAAAAATACATACTGGCTAGCTGTTTAATACTTCCTGACTAATAAATGTAGTTGATAAAGCATTTTATAAATAGCAAATAGCACCTTATTAAATACAACGAGGTCTCTATTGTTTACCTGGTATTCAGCTCGCTCAGCAAAAAGAAGCAAAACCTTGCCAATTTCACGCAAAACAAGAAGAGTTAGGCGTGCATCCATCTGAACAGCTTCTATCTCTTCCTGAATGCGCGTTATTATTCTTGATATTTGTTCCCTGGAGGGAACACTTCCACGACTGGACATTGGAAATACACTATTCACTAGATCTGAAAGACGACTTAAGCAGTGACCCAAAAATGCAGACTGGAATATTTCGACAGCTGAAACTATTTGCTCTTTTCCAGCTGAATTAATGGCTGGCAACACTCCTTTGACATCTGTGTCACGTGAAATTTTTTCGAGGAGATTTTCAATCATGGAGTAAAGCTTTGGATATCCCATTGTAAAAATCTCTTTAACAAAACTTGAAGCAGTGAAAGCAGATTTCATTTGGCTTGCAAAAGCTTTTGCAATGGCCTCCCAGACTCGATCCGTTAACATAGGATCACCTTCCTGTTCAGCAGCAATCAATGTTAGAATAGTGAGAGAAAATACAATTAGAAAATTAAAAAAAAATTGTAAATGATAGCAGCTACTCAGAAAGAGAGTGTGATCAATGGTCCTTGATAAGAACTCATTACTGTCAAAGTATAACAGATCCTGAAGATCCAGTTGGGAAGCATATATAAATAGTAACCAGACACATTGCATAGGTTGAAAAAAATCATGTAATAGCAACTATTAGAATCACTGTACCCTAGTCTAAGATTATTGCTTTTGGTCTACATATATTTGCAATATATGTCTCTCATTTTCTCTTTCCTTAACAGCCCAGACACCCTATGAAGTCCATCGGAGATGTTTTTCTCCCTTGGCACAAGATGATATTATTTTTAAAAACCTAGGTAAAAGACATTATTAAGAAAATCCAATACAACATCTCTATACATCTACCATAGTAATCATTTTATTCTATTCTGAATACAAATGAAAGAATACAACTTCAGGAGATTATGTATTGATCATGTCCAATTCAATGCAATCCATCTAGTGATGTTTGGTGCATTAGAAATTAGAGTCAGAAGCAAATGAGCAGGCATAAATTTTTAAGATTTCCCTACCCTGCACTCTATTTACAGCAGTAGCTAAGATATTAAGGTCTTTGACTGTCTGAGAGCCTATCTGAATAACTATATAAAAATGAGAAACAACAAATAATAGACCTTATCTCCTTATGGCATACTCTCTCTTCCCTTATATTAGACAGTAAAGTAAGTAATCCCAGCCCATCTGCTAAGTAATCCTAGCCCATCTGCTCGGCTCAACTTTAAAGAATAATAATTTGCCAATCCCGGATAACGGAAAATAGTAGATTGTTAAAATCCGCTACGTAATAGTGCTATAGTGCCACTATAGCAACAATTTAACAACATTTTGTACCAGATAGCATATCGCACGTAGGACAATAGTGGTTTGTCCAAATTCCGCTATGTTATAGCAGTATAGCACCAATATAGCCGCTATTTAACAACATTGTAACAGGGTGGTAGAGAAGATCACAGAAAGGAAGGAGTTACAAGGCTGGCAAATGATTCATATAGCACAGCGAATTTACTGAGTTCTCAATTTTTTTAAAAGGAAATGTCATACTTGTGGGATCTCTGACATTTACAGACCTATGCCACATGCCTGCAATATATTTATAAATCATAGATTTATAAATCTTGACATGTTGTCATGTCTATTTCTTCAGAAGAATCGTTACAAAATGAACTTATATACTGATATTAATTCCTTGACACGATTCAAGCTATTAGTTTTATTCACTATTGCTTTCATTTAGAAAGAGGACACAAAAAATAACTCCCATACACTAACCTTTACATTAAATCAGGTTTCAAAAACTAAAAACAAAGTAACATGGTTGCGTTAACAATTTCTGCAAGCTCAGAACTTAAATTAAATCCCCAAAATTTGGTTTTTTAACAGGATCAAAGTTGGAAGCTTTATATAATCCACATGTATGTGTTACACGATTATATCTGTAAATCCATTGTAGGAGAGAAATACTAGTATTTCCTTTCCCATTTAAACCAGGGCAATGTGCATTCAAAGGAACCCGTTTAGATTAGCTTCTAATAACTTTGGAGAATTTCTCAAGTAAAACAAGCTTACAATTTTTCACTTGAAAAAAGTCCTCATAGATTTACAAATGCTTATCAAGAAGTTAAACTAGAAAGCTTCTAAAAACATTAATATGCAGATAAGAAGCCGATGTCTAATCAAATCACAGTTCATGTAGGATTCCTTTGTACGATGCACATAAACATATATGAATACATGAATCCAAGTAAAGAAAGACATAATAGTTCCATTATCAATATAAAATGAAGTATGATAAAAAACATAGGGATAAGAATGATTCTCTCCTAACCTGAATGACTTCATCAAGCAACAAAACATGGGTAAACGGATCGCGCTTTTTCGAAAGCACCCTCTGCAAATGCCACACTGCCACAGTAAGTGAATGCAATTGATCCATACAATTCCCCAACCTCTGCCACAGAGCTTCTTTAGCCTTAGCTCCTCCTCCAATCTGAGGGGTTCCAGTGCCCCTAATTCCACCGGGTCCAAACCCACCTGCACTCGATCCAGTAATTGCCTTCATATCCAATGCCACACTCACACTCTTCGTCCCCATTCCCTTATACTTGTTGATCACTTGCTCCACGGTTACCTTCAATTCACCAAGATTATAGAAAACCTGCAAGCCAGTACCAACTTCCGCTTGATTCAACCCTTCCATTCCTCTTTCCAGAACCTTCATTGCTTCATTCCTCAACAGATCTCCACTTTCCCTCACCCAGCGAAGCTCTTCATCAACGACTTCGATTCCAGTTAGGTCGTATTCGTTGCATAGGCTAATGATCTCGGAGTGGAATTGCGCAGCCTTAGCGAGATCGAGCTTGTCAGGCTCAACAGCCATGAGATCTCGAAGCTTCTTCGAGATACGGAGCGCGCGGACGGAGTGTTGGAGGAGCTCAGTAGTCCGGTGAAGGTTAGAGAGCTGCGCGGTTTTGGAGGCGATGGAACGGTGTGGATCAGAGAGTTCGGATCGGAGACGGCGGATGGAGGATTGGAGAGAGGAGAGAGCCGATCGGAGTGTTGAGAGAGCGTGATCAGCATGGTGAAGGGAAGAGAGCTGAGAGAGGAGTTCATCGTGACGGGAGAGGACTTCGGAACGGAGCTGATTCTCGAGGAGGCCGATGGCGTGGTGGAGTTTCTCGGCGGTTGAGGCAGGGGATCCGGAGGAGAGTGCGGCAGCGGAGAAGGTGGTTGAGGAGAAGGAAGGAGAGAGGAATGCGGAGAAGATGGGATCGGAGGCTAGGGAATCGAGTGCGGAGGAGGCAGTGGTGGGAGTGGGGTTTTTGAAGGTTGAGAGACGTGAGAGTGGAGTGGCGGCGGACGGTGCCGGCGACCTCGCCGCCGCTGGTGAGGCCATTGTCGTTATTTCTGTGATGAGTGAAGAGATCTACACTCCTCTTCTCATTCAACTAACTTTGATGTCTCTTTTTCTTTTAGTAGGTTTTTTTTTTTTTTTAACTCAATGTTTTTGTATGTTGAAATGTTTTCATATCTTCATTTCTCAATTTTATTTTATTGATTTTCCTTTGTAACATAGGTAATCACATTATCTATTTTGTCTATTTTTCTTTTATTTTATTTTATTTTATTTTCAATAAATTACTTTTTATTATTAGTCAAAAAATTATTGTATTTAATTAAGCAAATGTGTTAAATATATTATAGTATTTCTAGCAACTAAAGGTGTGGTAGTTTTGGCTAAACTAAGAACAATGTCATTAACTTATCTTCTTATTAAATTTTGTATAATCTATTTTGAGACTACAATTTTAGAATCTATTTCAAAATCAACTAGATACATCTTGAACTCGTGTACTCAATAAATTTTTGAAAAGTAAGTCAATAACCTCTCCAAATCGAACTGATCTATTTGGTTTTTGCCCCCACAAAAGCATTGTGCTCATTTCTAACACAAACACATATTCTTGCTCTATTATGAATAGTAGAAAAAGAAACATCTGCATTATATTTGATTATTCTTATGGTTGGCTTGCTCCACTTAACACAAGGTCATGAAGCTGATATGTCCTCTGAGACTTTCGTTTTGTTGTTTGTCTTGTTTATTAGTGTTTATCATTTATCTCTTTTGTAATTGAGTTTCCTCTAAGTTAGATGTTTGCAAATATCTTAGAATTAAGTGCAATGTTTTTTAAATAGCTTTTTACATTAAATCGTGTGTTTGTATGTATAAATCAAACTGTTTGTTTTTAGTGTGAGCAATATACTGTTTGTTTTTAGTGTGAGCAATATACTTTAGCTTCTAGGTGATATCCAATAATATTGTAGCAACATCAGGTTCAGTATCTACTACTTTATAGATTATACAGTGAAAAGGTGTTTGATTAGTGGCATTTATAACTATATTCAAGTGTAATTTATATTCAAATTTATGTTTGTTATTGCTAAAAATAACTTTTGGTTAACCATTTTAATGCTAGTTATGAGAGGCCGCAATAGTTAGGAATTATGCTTGTTATCAGTGTATTTTTGCTCTGTATGTTGGATACCTTCTCTCTTGGTATGGTGTCCCTTATATAGCCCATGTTCCCCAACTTTGGACCATAATGAGTCGTCTCTTTGTTTCTCGTTCTTAAATGCTTGAGATAACGTCTGCTATTGCTATTTACTGTTGATAATCAGATTCCATAACGATTCGTTGATGAATTTCGTAAACTTCATGCGACCCTGAGACTTCCTCTAAACCGTTACGTCGGGCTATCAACCCGGATATCGGAATCTCCATTCTCTCGATCTTTGAGAGAAACAAGTACCATATTCTCTCGAATTTTGTTTTACATTATTATTTTGTTTCTTGTATTTTGCTTTTAAAGCACTGTTGTTTTTGTATTGTTCAAGTCTCCAGTGGAGCATTTTAATCCAAATTATTTTCTGATTTTATTTAGGTTCTAATATTATTTACTATTGTTATTATTACTATGATCACTTATCCCATTTACGCTTTTGTTGCTTTATCAAATGCCATGTATGAGTAGATAGATTAAGAGTTTCAAACATTAGAATTTTCATACCGACAAACCTCATGCAAGTTTTTTGTGTTAATTGTAACAAGAATCAGATGTTGTTTTGTAATTTTTGTTTTCAAAAGAAAAAAAATGGCTCCGAAAGTAGGAGTACAGAGACATTATTTATGCGTCGAAAGGGTATAAATGATTTCCGATTTAGAAATTCAAACAGTTGACTCTAAGATTGCGAAAGTGTTTCAGACTCAACTAAGAAAATGATTTTCTTTAAAAAAAAGGTTTCTAAACGTACAAATTATACTACGAAATCATATGAGTTGCGCAGTTAAAACTTGGTAATGAACCGACGAAAATGGATATTATCATTTTAGAGTTTTCTACAAAATAAAATTCTCGTTATAATCGATACAGAACTTGTGTGAGCAAATTTGGTTGACAAAAATCAAAGTCTCAGACTCTCGTTTTTAACTATTAAGAAATCCAAAAAAAAATATTTTTCTTGTATTCAAAACTCCAAATATTTGATAGTTTTAGCTAAACATAGGTTCAACAAAACTCAATAATTAGAATTGGTTTATGAGGACAATATATTTTTACTACTTCGGTATTGTCGTACTCTTGCAATGTATCAAGTGCTCGGGTCATTGATGTGGACCAAAAGTTTCTAATATTATTATTCAATTACATCGTTGTCTTGACTAAAACACGTTTTTCTATTTTTATTGTATTTTTTGCTATCCTTTCGTTTCGATTATAGGCAAAGGTCCCGCAACGTTGGGAACCTTGTCGAATTGATAAATAAAATCAAGTGTTTCTTACATGATATACATTGATTATTAAGACAACAACGAGTTATGGCTGACGATAAAGGATGCTCAAAAGGGTGGACTTTACGAAGTCAGTCCCTTTGACCATATGGATATTAAGGTAGATGCCATGTACCAAAAAATTGAAAATCTAAGCATTACCCTACAGCTCCTACTGCTCCTGCAGTCCTTTTCTGTGAAATTTGCAGAGTTAATGGACACTTCAATGTTGATTTCCAGATGGTCCTCACTAGAGGAACTAGCCAAGATAATGTTAACTACATTAACAACAATCGGCGCGATAATTCATACTTTAATACCTATAACGTGGGGGTGGAGATATTATCCTAATTATTCTTATAAAAATAATTCTCTCTGGTTTGTAATGTATGAGTGGCAACACCTCTGTGAAGTTCAATATGAAAATAATGATGCATATTTTTTTTTATCTTAGGTCAGACCTAGTAATATAATGAATTCAAAAACCAAATCTACTTATGAGTGAAGTTTTAAAAACAAATAATTTGTGTTGTTAAAACCCAATAATGCGTCAACGAAAATGCGCATTATCACAAATTTTAAAGTTCTCTATTAGATAAATTCTCGTTATAATTGATACAAAACTTGTGTTGGTGAATTTGGTCGACAAGAGTTGAAGTCTTAGACTTGTTTTTAATTATTTAGATATTCAAAAAAATTTATTTTTGTCGTACTCAAAAAATTTAAATATTTGATCATTTTAACTTAACATAGGTCAAGATGACTCTAATTAAAATTATTAAAATTAATCTCTAGAGATAATATATTTTGGGTTTAATGGTGATGTACTGACAGTGTAAAAAAGTTTTACACTGTCATCCAATGAGAATATATCATTCTGCCATGTCATCTTAATAATTTAAAAATAACAGTATGACTTTGTAGGATACATGGTCGTGATTGGTTGTCGGCGTATAAGCGTTCAAATCCAACTACTTCAGCTATTAAAACACCGAAGAATATGTTTTTCTCTTTTTCTTTTCATTTGTTTTTAATAATAAGGTTAAAAAGAGCCAGTTCAGTAATATCATCACATTAAAACTAAGATCCAATTATTATACAATAATGTAAGAACACAAATATGAAGTCAGAAAATGATTACAAAATATACAAGCTTTGTGTATCACAAAACCAATTCACCAAATTATAAAAAAAAAAAAAAGCAACAAGTTATTAAACTTGTATAAAAAATGAATAAACGAATTTAAAAAATAAATTGGAGAAAACAAATTCAACAAAAAAAATATCAAAAATGGCAGCCACAGCAAAGATAGAAGAAGCAAACAGTTGAAACAAGAACAACCGCCTCAGCAACAGACAGTATCCTATAAACGACGGTATCCATAAATGTCGTTTGAAGATTATCAAGTCGTTTCCACTTGAACACAGAGAATCTCCAACTCGAAATTTCCTTCTTCATTTTCTTGAACCACAACATTCTTCTACTCTTGTTTCTTCCCATAACAAGCTTCCCGAAACAACTCTTTCTAGTTTCTTTAGTTTGGTTTTCCATGGAATTATGATTTTTGAGACATGAAATGGTTCTATTTGAAGGTGCTTTTTATAGGTTGAGAATAATAATGAGATGGCTTTGGATGCTGCAGAGACAAGAATGTTCTTTTATTGCTGTCTATCACTTAGCTGGTCCCACCTAGCATTGGTACGTTATGTTGAATTGTCAAAATAATACAATAAAATGATTTATAGTTGAATTTTCTATTTGACTATTTCAGTCTTCGGCTTGGGACTATTAAAATTTTAAAATTTAAATAAATAAAAAGAGAATAATATTTTTTAATATATTATTCATCGATATATTGATTATTATTATTATTATTATTATTATTATTATTATTATTATTATTATTATTATTATTATTATTATTATTATTATTATTATTATTAGTCTAAAGTAGACAAAATTGAATTGGAAATGAATTTATTAGATGAAACAATTACAAAAAGTTAAATCCTATATTAAGAATTATAAAAAATATTTGATTAAAGATGGTTAGGTTTAATGGAGAAATTAGATCAAATTTATATAAAATAAACAATTGATTTGTTTATAATTTTTTTAAAAATATTTACAAAATATACAATTTTATAAGTAAAAGTTTCTAAAATAGTATATAATATATAGAATGATGCTTTTTAATTTAAATCTAATATATTTTGCATTACGTATATTTTTAGTTTTGAAAAAGTAATAAAATTAGAACAATAAATTACTAATATTAGTATCATTTTACATATTTTATTTCTTACAATTTTAGTAAATTATTTATACAGATAAAGTACAATTTTATTAAATATTTTCTTTCTTTTGTATGCGTGTGTGTGTATATATATATATATATATATATATATATATATATATATATATATATATATATATATATATATATATATATATATATATATATATATATATATATATATATATATATATATATATATATATATATATATATCGGCTGCTCGTTGAAATTTGAGAGAAATATTCAAATCTTATAGACGACATATTTCAAGTATAATTATTTTAACAAAAAAAATATTTAATTTAAAGTCTGTTTGGTATAAATAGCAGTTGATTGATAAGTTATTTAACAATTTATAGCTTAAGACTAATGGCTGATGACTGATAGTTTATAGTTTATAGCTGATGTTGAAACCGATAGTTGATAAGCTAATTGAAGTATTTGGTAAAATTAGTAGTTCAATTAACTTATAAATGTAAAATGACATAAAAGTTATTTAATACATAATTATTTTATTTTAAATTAAAATAAATTATAAAAAATAAAAGTGAGTTTTTGTTAAAATAATAAAGATAAAAAAGGAAGAAAAAATAATAAATTACAAGCTAAAACGCTAGCGTATGAAAAATAAGCTATAAACTACTAAAATAAGTTATAAACTTGTGATGAAAAAACCGTGATCAAACGAGGCTAAATTATCATTTGAATTTATAAACTATAAATCATAAACTCAAAAATTTGTCTTACCAATTAGACTTTTAGTACAATTTGTTTATGTTACTTTTCTTTATGTGACTTCCTTTTGTCATGTTTCTTTCCTGGTCCTTTCTTTCACACTTTATTCCCCAATTAGACAAAATTTAAACGAACCTTCTTTTTCAATTTGAATAGTATGTTGTTGTTTCAAAAAATTGTATTAACTATTTTTGAAATTTTTATTTATTAAAATATCTAAGTCATAATAATTTATTTTTAAATACTATATTACAAAAGTAAAATCTGAAGAAAAATAATACTCCCTCTGTTTTTTATTATAAGTCATTTTAGATTTTTCACACAGATTAAGAAAAATAATAATTATTGTATAAAAATGAGAAATTATGAAGGTTTTTACAAAATTATCCGTCATTAATAACATGTGGAAGATAAATTTATATAATTGAAAGGAGAGAAAATAATAAATATTTAGAAATATAATAGGAAAAATAACATTAATTATTCATTGGAATTATATAATAACTTATATTTAAATACAGTTTTTTTTACAAAATAACTTATAATAAAAAACGGAGGAAGTAATATGTATCTATTTTTAAAAAAAAATGAAACCTATCAATTTACAATTAGAATGTTTACTTGAAGATTAGTTTTGATTTCTATAATATGTTATATAATTCAAGATCACTATGTCTATGTAGTATTTCGTTTTTTCTCAATAAATTGACTTTATTTTATTTTTTAATAAATACTGAAAACAACTAAAATACGTGATTATCATTCAAAGATTTATTATTTTGTATCATACTCATTGATTATTTTAATATGTTTAATGTTGACTTTAACAATCGTTTTTTTCTTGTATACTTGGGTAAAGTTGCATTTGCATAACGGCTAGTGCACTGATAATGATATTATTATGATTAATTAATGACAAATAGGAGTACTTATGTGGGCTCAACTTAATAGTTATTTTAAAAAAAAAACAATACAGTGAAAAGGGTGAAAAACATAGTTTTTTTTATCATTTATCCCGTTACATGATTCATGTAATCGGTTACATCGTTGTTTTGGACAATTTTGTAAAATTTCAGAAATTTATAACTTTTGCATTGCAAGTTTGAGTAATGCGTAATTTCGTACTGTTGAAAAGCTAATTAAACATACTTTTTTAATAAAATTAGTTCCAGAACTAGTATATTTGACTTAAGTGTGTTAGGACTCCATTTAGTGAGTTCTCTCGAATGAAATTACATGTTTAAATTCTCTGAAGTGCAGTTCCGTTCAATTTAGAGAACCAGATGCCTCCCTAGTCTTCTAAGACTTATGAGATGTGTCGAGAAACGTTTAATGATCACTTGTGTTATTTGTGTGAATATGCATGTTTAATATATGCGTTACGTTGGAAATGCATTATGATGATAAATACTATTATATGATCAATTGATTGTTTTATTGTCGTTCGTATCGGTTGAACGTTTGGAGATGTTTGTTTGTGTGCTTGATATGATTGATGTATGCTTGAATCGAAGCAGACCTAACTATTAGGCGTAAATCACGTACGACCCTGACTGTGTGATCAACGGGTCTGCCCTGGCTGTGTGATCAACGGGCTTATACCATTGCGATGTACCAGCGAGGGTCCGAAAGGGCGTTTCCCGCTGGCGTGATTATCTAAAGCATCAGTGTGCTTGGTATGGTGAGGTTGTGATGTCATGTATGCTACATCACTTTGAATTTACTCAACTCTAATGATGCCATGTAGGAAATATCACTAGGCTTTCGCCCGGTGGGCTTGTGCTGTCAAGAATGGCGTGTTTTGCACAGGCGTAATCACATGCGTTTAGATGACTGACGAGGTGGTGACACCACTTAGGCAAGGTCACTTCGGTAACTCGTCACATATGAAATTCCATGTAGGACTCATCTGGATCATCATGCTGTGATCTGAGCAAGTCTCTTGACGCGATGCACTTGGTTATTCACCGAGGGTGTGATTGTGTAACCTAGTATGAGTATTAACATACTTCTAGATTTTATATATATATATATGTATATATATATATATATATATATATATATATATATATATATATATATATATAGTTAATTCATTTCCAATAATAACTGGTGTTTAATACAAGGAGGAATAACGTGAAAAAATTGACGCCTAGACCAAGAATTGACCGCTTTAGCTAACAAATGAGCAACGATATCTGCTTGACGTTTAATACAAGGTAATACATTTTTAACACTAGAAATAATAAAACTAAATTTAGATGCTCCAGTAGTGTTTGCATGTATAGTTTGGATTATCACTTGTGAATCACTCTCAAATATAATATGGTCAAGTTGCAAATGAACGACTCTCTGGACCGGTTCCTTTAACATCAAAGCTTCGACTTCTATTATAGAACAAGTACCACTATCTCACGCATTGATAAATCTACCATAGTACCACCCCTAGTTATCATTCTCATACCGTTATCAAAACCTGCATCTACATTACACTTGACCCAACCTTCACTCGGTGCTTCCCAAACAAGGCTATGATTAGCAATATCAATAACCTCATGACTATCTTGTGCAAGGAACCAATTATTCCAACTGTAAAATTCTTGATTACCCAACTGATGTGCATCTAATTTCTCATTATTCTAGATCCAATTGTTTCTATTATTCCAAAGAACCCACACATTGTCGTCATTGTACATGTGGTCCTCCAATCTTCTTTAGTACCAGTATTAAGAGTGGGAGACTTTGGATCATTTAATCTTTAAAATCTAGGAAGAACAATAGAACTAAGACCCAACTCGTTCAACATTGAACCGTTGCTGAGCATCTAAAGAAAATGTGCAAATCGTCTTCTCCTTCACCGTCACAAAGTTTACAAACACTCGAACACGGGACGCAAGTCTAAGTCTCACACGAGTGGGGACACAATCACGACAAATCCTCCAAATCAAATGCTTAACCTTAGGTGGTGCACTAATCCTCCAAAGACTACTCCAATCCACATCAATCATACTTAAAAAAATTTGAAGTATTTAGAGCTTTCAAAATAGAGAGTCCATATAGGTCGATATGAATAATTAAATTATTTAAAGTTATTTAAAATATATTAAACTCAACTTAATATTATGTTTAATGATTGGTGTAAATAATTAAATAAATCATTTTATTTACTTATTATATCTTTTTTATCTATTTAAAATTGTCAAATAAAAAAAATATTATTATAGGGAAAAGTTCCTCAATTTTTGAGAATGTGACTCCTCTTTGAGAACTGAAAAATGCATTTACATATTCTCATCATGTTGCATATACTAATACGAGTATGATTTAGACCACGTCAAGGTATTTTTCAGTTGTTTCCCAATTTTAATATTCTTTACAATATTCCATATATCTCCACCCAATTTTAGAGTCTCATGAAATTGACAAACAGCTAGGTTTAAGATTCTATTCTATTTCTTTCCAATATTCCATATATTTGCATCCAACTTTACAAATGTAAAGCTTAACATTTTTCATTTGAAATCCATACTGTTTGCGTGGTATCTAAAAAGGAGAGGTACATATTTCGTCCATAGTTTTCACTTACCACATCATAGCATAAAAGAAAACCTATACCTTATAAAGTTGGTGATGTTGAGTTTCTTCAATTAGTTTGTAATTGGAGCACCATGTTTCTTGAATTGGAACAATATAAAATTGGAGTTATGATTCAAAAGAAACTTGGTCCTATACTTGCTCACTGTAACCTCTCTGTCAGAATTGATATGATACTAATTAAGAATATATGCCATGGCAAATGATAATGCATGAATTGATATGATACTTCATGAGTTTTTTTTTATTTTTTACAAACTTTTGAATATTATGTTAGACTAAGAACCATAATATAAGTGAAAGACACCTTATATATGTTTAAAAATATATGAGGTTTCTTATTTGTATGGTATTTAGCATCAATACCAGACCTTTAAAGTGATTGTCCTCTCCGATAACGAACAAGCCTTCAAAATAATTATGTCTTCATCCTTTGAAGAGGAAACCTCCGCTCATGTTCGGAAATTGAGGACCGGTTCATCAGAAATATAAAATGATCCAATATAATTCGACGTTCTTGGACACAACGAGAGGGTAGACTGTCTCTTTGTTCACGAGAAAACAGTAGGACAAAACGAAATCATCACCATCGTTGCAATCATCAAAAGGGGCAACTATTACCCTCAATACCTACGACCTTGTACTTAAATTAAGCCCTATTTCAAATATTTCTTCACAAACCCTACTTACAAAACAAGAGAAAGTGAAATTCATACCTAGAAGAAGATTTTGAAGGAAGAATCAAGAGAGATGAGGAGTTGGGTAGTTGAGATGATCTTGCAGAAGTAGGGAGCAAAATGGAGCAAATGAGATAATAAAAGAAAGCTTTAGTAGGGGAGTTGGAACCACAAGGTACCATTTAGACTCCCCCATTATTTTGATAAACTCAATACGTCTCTAACGCGTTCCACTAGCGTTTAAGGACTCGAAAAATAGACAATCATTACTTATATTAAATGAAAGTAAGTGTGATCTTCTGAGTGATTGATTGACATTTCCACCTGACATTTTAGCTAATCAGAGGACATCTGGCAGGGGGAGATGACTCACTCCTCAATTAAGGGCTCGTCTAAAGAAAAAAGGTCACTTCAGTTGAGGGACTCGCCTCTTAATAAAAAAGATCACTTTCAATTGAGGGACTTACCCAAAGTTGAGGGACTCACCTCTTAATAAAAAGTCGCCTTCAGCTGAGGGACTCTCCTTCAATAAAAATATCGCATTCAGTTGAGAGACTCGCCTCGGGACGTACCTCACAAATGAAAGAAACCTTGAGCACTTCTCTCTTATAAAAGCTCTCGTGCTCGAGGGACTATGTAGTGTTATATTTATGAGATTCATAAAAAAGGGCGGCTCAGGCGTCCTCGCCTAAGAATGATATAACCTAGGCAACAACCTCATTGAACATAACGACTCTCCCTTGGCACTAATGATGTGTACAATACCATTGTCTCCCATTAGTCAAATTAAAGGAAGTCCATTACAATTTCGTAAGGAATAGGTGGTCAACAATCTCCCCTAGTTACGAGGGAGTATTTGCCTCCGCTAAGGGTTTCCTAAACCCAGGCCCAAAAGCCTCTATAAACACTTCTCCCTTGAAGGGAGGTGGGACATATCCTAACGCATACACTTATACTCAAGCAATCAACACATATACAAAGCCTCTCACCTCACATGAGCAGGTCCTCTAAACCACCATAAACACCACAATACATGGCTTCTCGCCACTGTAGGCAAGTCCTAAACCACCATAATCGCGATCCAACTCATCGGATCGGACGATTATGCGATCTTGCAACCCCTCTTCGTGTGAGAGTATGGCCATAATTGTTTTTTGGTAGGCACAGTTGGAATCACCGCATTTTCGCGTAGAAACGGTGGAATTGCCGCTCACGCGCGATTCTCTCAACAACCCAAAGTTTTGGGTCCAAGGGTTGAACCCTGAAAATTATGACCCAATTTAGAAAAAACCCTAAATTAAAACGTTAATCGGACAGAGTCGTTCCTCTTTTTTTGGCACTGGAAAGCTGAAACGTTAATTGCTTTATTTGCCTAATTAAAAGAAATTAATTAATAATCAATACACATCCACTAATTAATAATTTTGTAACTTTCCAATGTTACACACATAATAATTAGTTGAACTTACCATAATGGCTTTTCCTCATCCCCTTTCACGGTAAATACTCACTCCATCATATTCAGATTTATATCTTCACTCCCTCTCTCACGTTAAATATTGTCTTCACTTCTTAATTTTTCTTAACCTAATCAATACACAACACAACCGTTTCAATTTTTTTTAAGTAATTCTAATATTATTTGAATTTTTCTGCTAAATTATGTTGCTTCATATGTCTATTATGAACCAATATGCAATATACATGATTTTTAAATTTTGTAGGATCTTATGATCTGTGTTACGATCCTTCGATTTACGATCTTATTATGTCTGCATGATTTTGCGTGAGATCTCGAGTCTGATTACCTTATATACACCTACTAAGACCTCTAGGGGTGTTCGCAGTGCGGTTTGGGCGATTTTGACGTTAAAAATCATCAGAACCGCAAGAGAAAAAAATTTTGATTCGGTTGACTTTTAAAAATAAAACCAAACCGAACTAATGCGGTTTGAGTTGGTTCGGTTTTTTATAAAAAAAATTATTGAGCCATATATACACATATAGAGGAAAATAAAATTTTGTGTTTAATCGTTCATGCATTACCATAAAAAGTTTATAATTGTCAAAATAAATTTATAATTTGATACATAATTGGGTCTTACAATTTTTCTTAGGTCTAAAGAATAATATATATGAAATTGCATGCTTAAACAAATATCATAAAAAGAATACGATAGAATGTATTTTGTCAAAATAGTATTTATTAATGAATACATTTTAGTTTTTGATGATATATAAATTAAAATAAATATCATATAAAGAATATGATAAAATATACACATAATACATGTTGATTTCTCTAAAGAATTAAAAAAATATATATTGGTTAGTAAAATTTTGTAACATAATGCAGTTTGATTTGGTTTGATTCGTTTTGCAAAATACAAACTGAATCGAATCACGCAGTTCTATTAGAAAATGACTCAAACGCATCCTAACCAAATGCGATTTTTTGCAGTTTTGATTTGGTTTTACGATTTTCAATTGGACTAGTTCGAGTTTGAACACCCCTAAAGGCCTCTGAGTTCCCATACTCTTGCAGAGGATAACACACACCTCTACTTTTTGACTAGTACACTTAACTTATCACAGATACACAAAAATAAAATTGGAATCATACATAAAAGATTAACATCACCACTACATACAGATTATACAAACAATTTGAAAAATGGTATAAAATTTAACAATAAGTTGAGATGGCCGAGTTGGTCTAAGGCGCCAGATTAAGGTTCTGGTCCGAAAGGGCGTGGGTTCAAATCCCACTCTCAACATATTAAATTTTTAATATTTTCCTAATGCATAAATAAAATAAGTCTCTATTCGTACTAGTAACACATACCTTGATGAATTTTTTTAGTTCTTATTTATACATTATCTCTATTCGTATATTCGTACTAGTAACACATACCTTTAAGATGACTCTGCCCTAGAAAGACATATGATCAAAATAAACAAAACACATAGGACCGTCAAATTGTACTTTTAGGAGTCTTCTTACACTTTCCCTCTCATATGGTAGCAAACCTATTTAAAAAATTTGGATTGTGCATCAGTCTCAAATAGATATTATTATAATTTTAGAACTTCTCACTTACGACCGTCACTAACTTGTACGGCATAGTGTTTGCAAGTGCCCCGCCATCATGCCAATTTAGAAAGACTCCAAAATCCTTAATGTAATTCACCATTCAATTGCATTTCATCTCTTCGTGTGAATAAATATTCCTTTCCGGATCAAAATTTAAGGACTAAGTTAAATAAAAAAACCTAAAGTAATTGATAATTTTTAATTTAAACTACATTATTCTTATTATTTATACTTATTATTGTATATGTTTTCTTAAAAGACATGATTTAATGTAATGTGTTGATTGAAATTTAGTTGTGTCATATATAATGCTAATAGTTTGAATCACATGCTTTAATTTCATATGGAGTATAGAAAAAACTTTGGCATTCACTGAAATGAAAAAAAAAAACTTTGGCTAAACTTATGAATTTTGATTTCAAGATTCAATATAAGGAAAGGGAAAATAACCTAGTTGCAGATGCATTGTCTAGAAGGGAAGATGCTCAATTACTACCACTCTAACTAAACTCTGTTATTCCTAATTTATGAATCTATCTTCACTTCAGCTATGAATCTATCTTGTAAACAAACATTCTATGGCATAAGTTTATGAATCTATCTTCACTTTAGCTATGAAAAAATCCTTATAGAGAAGATAATCACAAGAGCTTTTGAAAAATGTGAGATACATAAGCTAATTTCAACTCTCAAATAAGCTATTTTTGCTTAAAAACTCATTGTAAAATCTTTTTGGAGATGTTTAGTTTATCCAAACTTTTCCTAAGGTTTTTGGTTCCTTCTGTGAGAAACATTAAAATAAAAAAGCATGTAATTGTAAATCCATTTGATAAAATTCAATCATGTTTGAGGAGTGAAATTTTCAAGAAAAAATCGCATGCATGTCATGCAACCAACTAGTGTTGGTATGTCTCTAACTCATGAATAACAGTAACACATTATTCATTTTATATAATCTCCATACATATTCGTCCTTTTCTTCAAGATTTTTGTGACTCATCTCTAGTGAAACAAATCTCCACTTCAAATTTTTTTTATAAATTTATTTTATATAATTAAAAATTTCCACACCTGGTGGGACTCGAACCCACAATCGCTTGATTAGAAGTCAAACGCCTTATCCATTAGGCCACAGGTGCTATTTTTGTAATAAATGCCAATTGCTATTACTTCATTAGTTTACACACTACCCGCTTGCAATACTCATATATTATATAAGGTAAGTTTTAATTGATTGCTAGAGTCCCCTCCAACAACTTTTATGCCAATCTTCCTAGCCTTAAATATCCTAGAACTAGGGATCTCAATTACATACATGATTCCTACATCCTTAACCACTTTTGTTAACATCATCTTGGTTAACCTATATCCTTCTCTTTGAAAGGTATTATTCCAAGAATTTTCAAAATATTATCCCAAAAATGGAATTTTTTGGGTTTAGTCGCATGTCGTACTTTCTACTTTCTCCTAATATGGCCTCCAAGTGGGTTATATGTTCTTCTTGTGCTTTGGACTTGATAATCATGTTGTCCATGTAAATTTATAGGATATATCTGATTTGATTCTTGAAAACATTGTTCATCATTCTTTAGTATTTTGCACTTGCGTTTTTAAGACAAAAAAGGGTGACCTTGTAACAGAAATTCCACGCGTCTGTTATGAAATCTATTTGATTATGGTCAAGGGGGTCCATTGGGATTTGACTATTCTCAAAGTAAACCCATGAAAAATGGGAGTTTAAACGCCGATGAAATATCAACGAGTTTGAGTTTGTAGATGTTAGGAAGTTAGTAAAAATCCTTATGAATGCTCTTTTTAAGTTTGAGTATTTGATGCACATCCGCCACTTGGTGTCGGAGTTGAGCACTAGAATCATGTTGGAAACTCATATAGTGTAATTTCTTCAATTATAAATCCAACTTTAAGAAGTTCTTTGACGACCCTCTTGATACTTTGGCATTTTTTTGTGATTTTTTTCCTAATTTGTTGTACCATATATGGATGTTATCTCGAAGGGCCAAAGTGTAGATGTCCACCTCATAGTTGAGGTTTAAGATCTCTTTTCCCGGCCATGTGAATAGGTCTTAGTTAAGATGAATGTATTCCATTAACTACTCTTGCATATATTTGGATAAGTTGGTATAATTTCATGACTTTTAAAAGACGCTTTCTTATAGAAATTGGGACAAAGTCTCTGAGTGGCTCGAGCTTTTCCAATTTCCTTTTCTCACTTCTATAAGCATGACTTCATCGTCCTCATGGTTTTGTCAAGGGGTGATGCTTCAGCCCAAATGTCTAAATTAAGATTCTCTATCGTAAAGTAACTTTCTTCTGTTGAGTGTTGTTTGAATAAAAAGGTAAGGAAACACGTAAGATGAAGCCAAATCTATGCCCAACACAACAACTTGTTTCGTGATAGTGGGAAATTTAATTTTTAAGTGAATGCTTGATAAGATGACGCCTAGGGTTGCCAATGTTGGCCTCCTTAAGATACAATCGTAGACATGGTCAAATTCGCTGGCTAGAAAATTTTCCTAAATGGTTCTTCTTTCTTTTCAACCACAAACTTTGTCGGGAGTTTGACCTATCCCAAAGGTCTTGTTTGGATTCATTGAAATCTTAGAGCTCCCGGTGGTTTGTAAGTCTGATTTATCATACAATTCAGTGTACTTGATATCAAACGAGCATCCTTGGTCAACCATACACTTCAAACGTCTTGACCCACAATCATTACCCTAATAAGGATAGGTATGTGGTGATTTGTAACGTTATTGTTAGTTCGTCATCGTAGAATGAAAATGAAGGTATCTCGTTAGTCGATGCATTTTTAAGAAGTGAAATTTTGTGGGGATATTTCCTAAATAAAAAACAATAGTTGTCTATAGGGAGTATGGATCATTGTCGACGAAAAAATATTGGACATGTTTGCCTTACCTGCCACATGGTGTAAGTATATGGGTAAACTTTCTCAATTGAAACACGGTTTCCTGTTGACACATATAATAATGAAGATGTCATCTCATCATTTGAAAACTCTTCTGAGTGGTTGACGAGGGATCCAAGGGAGGGTTAGGCTTGTGCTTTCTTCCATGGTCGTCAAAGTTTGGTCTTGTTGTGTATAACAAGATGTGTTAATACTGAAGCATGTCATTTCACTATAACGTGAAGAAAAGATAATGTAATTAAAAGGGATTTCCACATACGTTACCAATGACCTGGTACATATCTAAAGGTTGTATAAGCAAATACCTTGATGCACAAGTTTGTGATAGTATGTGGGCATAAAGGAATATTTGCTCCTCTTTTATATGTGGATTATAGAGTTGCTTTTGGGTTTGGAACATTCTTGTACAGAGTCGGATAAATGTCAGAGTGTCATTCGTTTTGTCATCTGACAAATCTTTTTTAATCATTCACTTAAGTGTTTTCTTAGGCTATATTTTGGAGTTTGGAAGAAAAGAGAGGAAGACTTTGAAAATTAGAAAGGATCGAGTGAAAAGAATAGAAATATTTTGGTTCGTAAGATTTTAAAGGGTTTGTTTTTCTTCGTAACACAAAAAACTCTCTAATTTGATACTCAAAATTTATATTGCAAAAGTGTTTTGAAAAGGTTTTGGAGGACTTAGCTAGACAAATTGGTCAAATATAATTTTTGTTTTTATAATATTTCAAAAATTAAAAATACATTAAAGATAAACATTATTTTATCATTCTAAACAAAATGAGTGTGAGAGAACAACATCCAAAATGACTATATTTTTTGTCCTTTTCTTTTCCTTTGTCTTAAAATAAAGAACAACCCAACATTTTCACCAAACACTAGCAAAATACATAGTTACAAGAGCTAAGGGTATGTTTGGATTGATGGAATATGATGGAATGAAGCGGAATGGAATGGATAAAGTTTATGTTCCATCGTTTGGATTGATTAAAAATGGATGAAATAGAGTGATATCGGAAGGAATGCATTCCATCTCATTCCATCACTTTCCACCATTTTTTGTACCCTCCGATTTGGGCGGAATGAAAAAATTACTCTATTCCATCACGAAGTTCCCAAACAATGGAAAGACGTATTTATTCTATTCCGTTCCGTTCTGTTCTATCACGCTCCGTTCCATTCCGCTCGTTCTTTTTTATTCTATTCAAATATAGCCTAAAAAAACACTCCATAACATATTCAATGGTTAAACCAATTTAATTTTTAAAGCAATTACTCACTTAAATTACATTATCGCAGCAAGAACATAAAATTAAAATCCAATTATAACAACTTTAGCTCCAAATTATGCACGTCTGTAACATGAAAAACACAAAAAAAAAAATCACCATAAAAAATCAACAAGTCAAACTCGTAAAAAAAAAAAAATCAAATTAAAAAACTGATTCAGCTAGAATTTAAAAATGGCAGCCACAACAAAGATAGAAGAAGCAAACAGTAGAAACGAGAACAACCGCCTCAGCAACAGACAGTATCCTATAAACGACAGTATCCATAAGTGTCGTTTGAAGATTATCAAGTCGTTTCCACCTAAACGCAGAGAATGTCCAACTCGAAATTTCCTTCTTCATTTTCTTGAACCACAACATTCTTCTACTCTTGTTTCTTCCCATAACAAGCTTCCTGAAACAACTCTTTCTAGTTTCTTTGGTTTGGTGTTCCATGGAATTTAGACACATGAAAATGTTGTGTTTGAGGTAATATTTTTTATAGGATTAGATTAGATTAAGAATAATAAGGAGGTGGCTTTGGATGCATGCTTTGGAGACAGGTTATACGTTACGTTGGTCCCATCTTGCATAATCCGTTACAAAAGAAATAGAGTAAAATAATCTATGATTAATTATCAATTTTACCGTTTCAGTATTTGGAAAGAATAAATGTAAAAAAGAAAAAGAATAAAAAGAATGAGAATAATATTTTTATTATATTATTCTTGTTGGTAATTGATCTATTTATTAGAATAATAATAATAATTATTATTATTAATTTAAGTTGGAAGAAATTGAATTGAGAATAATTTTATCTTTTGTACGGATTATTATTGATGTAGACCATTTATTTTTATTACTACTATTCTTTGCGTCACAAACTAGTATTGAATTTTGTAGTAATTCACAACAAGATTCACAACAAGTGGTGCGGTGAGCATGGAGCAAAGAGATATTATTGACAAGTGAGCACTATGGTTAGTAGATAGGAGATCGAGAAATTTTCCGGTACCAACGAATTTAGGTTGTAGAAAATTAAGATGCAAAAAATTTTAATTCAAGAGAAACGTATCGATGCTTTGAAGAATGAAGCATTGATGCGTGCAAGACTTACACAGGTACAAAAGACTGAGTTGTTGGATAAGGTCAAGAGTGTCATTATCTTGTGCCTTGGGGATAAAGTTCTAAGAGAAGTTGCCAGGAAGAAAACTGTGGTTGCTATGTGGGCAAAACTTAAATCATTGTATATGACAAAGTCTTTGACTCACAGAATGTATCTGAAACAACAACTCTATTCATTCTGAATGATGGAGAACAAATCCATAGTTGAGCGGCTTACAAAATTTCACAAAATTATTTATGATCTTGAGAATATTGAAGTGGAGATTGATTTAACAACAAGACTTCGCTTCTGTTGAGTTCATTATCTAGATCCTTTGAGCACTTTAAGGATGCTCTTCTTTATGGCAAAGAAGGTATTATTACTTTGGATGAAGTCCAGGCAGCGGTGAAATCCTAGGAATTTTCAAAGTCGAAAGATTTGAAGATTGAAGATAGTGGTGAAGGCTTAAATGTGTCAGGAGGAGGAGGTGAGCATATAGGGATGTCCAAATCAAAACGGTCTGACAAGTTGAAGGTAAAATGTTTTAATTGTCAGAAAATCAGTCACTTTAAAAGGGATTGTCCTGAGAGAAAGGTCAATGAAGATTTTGTTTAAGTTATAGTTGCTATGGGTGAGGAAAGTTATGACGATGCCGATGTACTAGTAGTATCGAGCTTGGAAACTGAAGATAGTTGGGTCATTGACCCGGGTTGCTCTTATCACATGTGTCTAAGAATATAATACTTTGAAACTTTGAAGATGGTGCAACATGGAGTAGTTCGCCTTGGTGATAATAAAGCATGCATGGTTCATGGTATTGGTATGGTCAAATTTAAAATTTTTTACGATCGTGAAATTTTTATTCACAATGTGAGTTATGTTCCTGAACTCAAGCGAAATTTATTATCTATAAGTATGTTTGATGATCTAGGCTATTGTACTAGAGTTGAACATGGAGTGTTGAAGATTTCACATAATGAATTAATTATTGCTAAAAGGTCTAAAATATGTGGTATATATATTTTAGAAGGTTCAAATGTTTTTATTAATTCATCGTTAACTAGTGGATGCTTTCATGACAAGGAAGAACTGTGTGATTTGAGTTTAAGGCGTTATGAATGCCTTGAGAAAGTTTCAGAGGAGTATAATGAATTTTGCAGAAATCAAGAGATAAAAATGCGTATTACTGCTGAGTTGTTATTGAGTTTTTGGGGAAGATCTGAGGTTAAAATAACTTACTTGGTTGGTAGAGAATTTCTTCAGAGAGAGAATAGGGAAAACCAAGGGAAAAACCTGGTAAAAACTATAACTGAGAAAACTCAGTTTGAGGTGGAGTTTCTTACTATGGATGCTAGCAGTAGTGAGGGGATAGTTACAGAGATCTCTGATTATCATTTGCTCAAGATAAGGTAAGGATGGTTATTGTAGCATCTCAAAGGGACAGTTATGCGAGCCTTGAATATTATATTTTTAATGTGGCTGAAGGAGTGCAAAGTAAAAGAAGAAAAACTTTTAGGGAGGCATTTGAAAACAGGTGGAGTCAAGGGTGGTTGAAAAATATACTTGTAGGTTTGTTAAATTACCTAGGTAGAAAAAGGTAAATGGAAACAAGTGAATACAAGTGACAAGATCAAGACTCAAGGGTTGTTTGAATTTGATCAAGGTTATTGATTAGAGTTTCAACTTGGTAGAGAGCAACAATGTTATTGATGGTTAAATTGGTATGAACACGGTCTAAAGTCAAGGTGTTAAAGTATGTCTTAAAACCTTTGTTGATGAAGAGAAAGAAAATATATTTCGAGATTGTCGAAAATTAAAAAAGACGAAAAGTAATCTAGTTCGAACGATTTATAGGTATCGGGTTCGGCCGATTCGGTTCACTGATCCATTCATTAATGTCAGAATATTTTATATTAATTTAGAGATCATATAAATTAATATATAAATATTATAAGATATTTATAATGTTTTAAAAGATATTATAAGATATATATTTATAATATTCTAAAAAATATTATAATATATATATATATACAATATTCTAAAAAATATTATAATATATATATATATATAAAATATTCTATAAAATATTATAATATATATATATATATATATATATATATATATATATATATATATATATATATATATATATATATATATATATATATATAATAGTCTAAAAGATATTATAAGATATTTATAATATTTGAGAGATATTATAGGATTATAAAAGTATCTTTTATTCAAACAAATTAAGGAGATATGTTTTGACACTTTTATGGATTTGTTGAATTTTAGCTATTATAAAATGTATCTCTTCTGTTTATAATGTGACAATTTGCTTGTCAAAAAAGAAAATGTGACAATTTTATATCTTTAGAGAAAAAGGGAGAAATAAGGGTTTAGGAAATTCTAAGGGAAAACTTAAAAAGACAAAGATATTTGAAAAACCTTTGGAATTATCTAAGAGGATTTAGAAATACGTCTAAACACCTTGAATTTGAGTGATTTTCATATTGAGAGTTGGAGAGGTTAGAAAATAGGTAGAAAATAGGGGTTGTCCTCTCAATTGTATCATATAAGCTGCATTTATTGAAGATATGATATGAAATTTTATTAGTGGGATAACAAGTTTAATGACGAAAACAAGTAGTAACATTGTTTCTTTCAAAAAAAAAAAAAGTAGTAACATTGTTTCTTTCAAATTATTATTATTATTATTATTATTATTATTATTATTATTATTATTTGAAATATAATTCAATGAATTATTATTATTATTATTATTATTATTATTATTATTATTATTATTATTATTACCTCCGGTCCCATTTATAAGAAAAAATTCTCTTTTTAGATACATTGAATAAATAATGTATCTGGACAATATATTGTTCAGATACATTATTTATTCAATGTATCTAAAAAGAGAATATTTTCTTATAAATGGGACCGGAGGGAGTATTATATAAGAAACAAACTAACAAGTGTCACAAAGTGACACAAACATTAGTGACGAATCTGTTTGGTATCGCCAACTCTCTCCCTCAAATAGCAACCTAGTTTGTCTGATTGCTAAGCACACCATGTGTCGATGAAATCACTTAACTAAAAATAGGTAGAATCAATTACTTTGTATAATCTAAAAGGAATATTGGTGCAAAAGGCTTGAAACCAAGAAGGCAAAGAGATAAAGTTTGGTTGGATGATGGGTCATTTGCCACAAACTTTTGCATCAAACACGGACGATGGAGGGTTGCCTTTATTTCTAACCAATTTTGTGTTCAACATCGTAGGCTTGGCTGTGAGTGCTCATTGACATCAAAGTTGCAATATCTTTTTATTTTAATGCAAGAAGAAAATAGTTAAACTATTTGTTTCGGATAGGATCAAATCAAAGCTCAATTTGAATACCTAAAAACTCTTGTGGAAGAATTAGGACTAAGTTCGATAAAACCTAGTTACTCTGATTTGATAATACCTAATTATATTACATTATTGATAGAATACAAATCGGTAGATAATTAGGTTCAAATGTGGGCAGAGAGACTCACACATTTGGTCTAACTTCGAATAAGAATATTTAGTTCAAAAATCTTGCTCAAAGAATATACGAATATTCACTCTAATGATGAATTTTAATTATTTTTCTATTATAAGAGTTGGAGTGCCATTTATTTGTAATACTATTAATATTTTTTACTTATTAAAAAAAATCTATTTTACATATTTTAGTGCTAGAGAGAGAGTATTTATAAGTTGGAAAGAATTAGGACGCACCGACATTTCATTTTGGGCCTTGATCCGGCTAGGATCAAGTTCCATCATTGCTTCATCTCTACTGGTGGAAGGAGAACCATACTAATTGGTTAGAGTCAACTAAAATCTATAGAGAATGGAGAGACATCAAGAAAGCGTTTTATCCAAAAAAAACCATTAACTTTGGAAGACATGACCGTCTTTGAGGGTGTGCAAGGCGACCTACAACACAGAGCCTCACATTTAAGCCATAGCAAAAAGGGTCTCCAGTTATATATTCCACTGCTAATTTACGCGCAAATAGGGCCCCATAACAAATTTTCATGACTCAATTAAAAATAACTCCAACTTCTCACATAGGGCCTCTCAAAAGTTTGAGACGACTCTGTTGAAAGATCTCCCTCGTATCTAAGCAAATATATCACCCATAATAGAAAAAGTCTCTAGGGGATCAATTGTTTTATCATCTCTCTCACTAAGTTTATATGGGTCATAGCCCGAGAAAACAATAGGCTTGCACGTCCAATAAAGGAGCTCAAGACTTATGATGCGTTTGATTTGCTAAAGAATGATGTATTGGACATGACAACCTTTTTTGTAAGAAACTGGACAAAACCATGAATTCTTGTCCCCCACGAGAATATGGGATAACTTTTTGTTTCAAGCACAAATCATCAAAATTATATCAAATACCATTTTGATTCTCTCTCTCTTTCTCATTATTTAATATATGAATTCATAAATATAATATTAATATTTTATATATCAATAAAGAATATTATAATAAAAATTATATTATTTGTATTTGTTCCATCAACATGTCAAACAAAGTAGAGAACAAAAAATCTCTATTTTTAATTTTTTCTCTCTTTTTATTATTTAATATTTTGATTCATAAATATCAATATCAATATCATAGATATCAATATCATATATATCAATAAAAAATAATATAATAAAAAATTATATTATTTTGTTTGCATAAACATCTTAAACAGAGTAGAGTAAAAAAAAATCTGTCTCTTCATCTTTTTTTCGTCTTTTTTATCATTTAATATTTTGATTTATAAATAATAAATAATAGTCTTTTATATATAAATAAATAGTATTATAATAAAAATTATATTAATTTGTATGGTGAAAAGACATATCAAGAAAAATTGAGAAAAAAATTGTGCAGTGCATTAATCATCAAACACGGTATAATACAAAATCTTGTCTTGTACTGTACTGTCTAGTACTGTTCTGTTCAGTCATTGTTATTTTGTAAATCAAACACACCCTTAATCTTAAGGTTTGTACCTAGTCATGTTCGAGACAAATCGAGTCAATATTCATACCTTCTTCATAAAAAAGCTTTGGGTAGAAGTTGAGAGCGTCATTGTGGATCTAGTCAGACCCGAGGAAGAAGAAAGTAAGTCAGTTTTTCTTTCACTAGGTGATTTGCTCTCCGAACTACCACTAGACGAACTCTTGTAACTACCAAAAAGCTCCATCTCTACAAACTTCTAATCTACCTGCCTCATATCCCATTTCGAGCTCTTGAAACATTGAGTCCATAAATTGCACCACTTAAAATCGTTTTGGGGGGATTTATGACCCTCATAGATGAATCACACTCTCAAATAAACTCCATGAGTAGAAAGAAGAAATGAAAAAACATAGGGAAATAGGTTGTTACCTGGTGTTTTGAGCAGTTATAGGGAATTCAAGACAAGGTAATGAGAAATAGGAAAAAGATACTTGTTGGAAATGTACGAGATAGAGCAAAGAGGTGAGGGGAATGAAAAACCATACCGCCTAATTATAGGGTTAAGTTTGAGACATAAGGAAGGTTGCATTTAAAGTTTTCCTCCTATGGCTGCAAGAAGTAGGGATAGGCCATGATGTTACTACTATTCCCAAGAAATATGACAATCATTACACCTAGTGGAAAGATGATGTAGCTAGTACAAGTGGAACAAACAATGAGGATGTTAGGCAGCCAAGGAAGTTAGTCGATCGAGGTCATAGACTGCAAAGTCCAAAAGAATAGACCAAATTATCCTAAAAGGGACGGTCCATTGAGGTGTGTTGGAAAGTTCTTAAATGGTCTCAGAAAAACATTTTATCCCTACATGATTCATGTTTGACGGAATGTGTAAATGTCCGGCCTCTCGTTAGGTCTTAGGAAATCATGTTCATGCTTAAGGAATTGTATACATGTCCGACCTATTGGATCAGGTTGTGAAGAATGGGATCGATTATACCCAAAACCAATAGAGTCTATCATGAATTGTAGCTCGCCCATTATAACAAGATCAAGTAGAGGCCGATGATGGACTAAACTAATTGTCCCAGCTAAAAACTAACTCAAAGGAAATATTCGAATTAAGATACATGGATAAACAATTATGACTAAATGATAACATTGTGGCTCAAGGTCCGAGAATAAAATTAATTTCAATTATCATTAAGACATCACAATAATCATAAACAATCACCTTAAATACTTCTTGATTGGCCTTGAGTGTGGAATAGACCAGAGCTACTATACAAGTAGATGATCGCCAAGGGAGCAAGAATTACGATTCACGTTATAGACGACAAATACTAGCTCTCACGGGTAAAGTTACAGTACTGTATTTTTTAGTAGTATAATAATAATAATAATAATAATAATAATAATAATAATAATAATAATAATAATAATAATAATAATAATAATAATAATAATAATAATAATAATAATAATAATAATAATAATAATAATAATAGTTTTACATGAAAATTATAATTATAATAAAAAGTTAAATTTATTAAAAAAACATTACAAAACATCCCAAGGATGGAAAAATCAAATGAAAGTGCACTAATATAGCAACAATGATATTCAATGTCCATTCAACCCCCTCAATTTCTTTCTATCTCTATTTTTCTATCATATCACGAGACACAAAACCATCACATTACTCTTTCTTTTTCTTTCTCTCTCAATGTGTATAAAGAGCATATAGGCCATGCATGATCACATTAGAATTTAGAAGATGCAATTACATTTTTTGTTTTGTTATTACAACGTTACAAAATTAATTTTAATTAACCAAAAAAGTTAATTAATGTAACTTAATTTTTCTACTAATAAACAAAACAATAAGCATAAAGAATAATATTGGTAATATACGGTTATCTAGCACAAAGGACAACACAACACACAGCACACAAATTTGAACCAAAAATGTGCAATATGCATCATTCGTTACCATATGTGGTTCTCTAACTCTGCAGACAAAACATGAACATCCTTTCCCTTCATTACATAAACACAAACCATCTTGATCAATTCCTATGCAACATGAGTACTTGTGTTTGAGAATAGTGTTGCATAATACATAGTACTAGTGTTACTGTTACATAGAATACAAAAGAAAGGTTGTGATCAATGGCTGGTAATGAGTGGATCAATGGTTACCTTGAGGCTATACTATCGACCGGTGGAGGTGCTTCTAGCACGGTCGAAGAGCAGCAAAGGGTCGCGGCTGCTGCGAGAGAAAGTGGTGATCAATTCAATCCAACAAAGTACTTTGTGGAGGAAGTGGTGAGTGCTGTTGATGAGTCTGATCTTCATCGAACATGGCTTAAGGTTGTTGCTACTCGTAACACGAGGGAACGTAGCTCGAGGCTCGAGAACATGTGTTGGCGTATTTGGCATCTTGCTCGCAAGAAGAAACAGGTTTTTAGTTTTTACCATTCAATAATCATAATCATGATCATATATATTTGTATTGGTCTTATGGTCTATATTCAATGAATTTGGAGAAACAAATAATGGGGTAACCATTGTAGGTTGAAGGGGAAGAAATTCAAAGATTGGCATACAGAAGATGGGAAATAGAACAAGGACGAAGAGATGCGACCGAGGATTTGTCTGAAGAGTTATCAGAAGGAGAAAAGGGAGATGGAATTGGGGAGATAATACAAATTGAGACTTCACAGAAAAAAATTCAGAGGATTAGTTCTACCTTGGAACTGTGGTCTGATGACAAAAAGGAAAAGAAACTTTATATTATCCTCTTAAGGTATATTAATCTTGTTCACATCATATAGAAATAATCATATTATGAATTGAAATCTCTTTTAATATGTGTGTTTAAAGGAATAACGAATCACCGCCATTTCAAGTTTTTCAGCGTTTGTCGCAGTTTAGCCATCACAAAACAAATAGAGGTCCTGTTTAGCTAAGTTTTAACTATGATATACATTTTAAGAGTCCTTATTCAGCCACGGTTTAACATTGACAAATTTTGGGTCCTAGGCGGTAATTTTTCTTGCACGCCCTCAAAGATGGCCCTGTAACAAATTATCTCATTATATTTGAAATGATGATCATGTCCTGTAATGAATAATATTACTATATTTGAAGCTATGATCATATATGTAAGTAAATGTAGTGTTGAGACCTTGGCTTTTTTTATAGTTTGCATGGATTAGTCCGAGGAGAAAACATGGAGCTTGGTCGAGATTCTGATACTGGTGGACAGGTATATGATATTCATACATGAATAAGTGTGTGTTTGTTTCTCCAGTGATTTTTTTTTTTGTAAAATTGACAAAAAAAATGTATTATCAGATTAAATATGTGGTAGAACTTGCTCGTGCGCTAGCAAAAATGCCAGGAGTATATAGGGTAGATCTCTTCACGCGGCAAATATCATCTACTGAAATTGATTGGAGCTATGGAGAGCCTACAGAAATGCTATCTTCAGGTCAAGAGGATGAGAATGATGACAGCACTGGCGAAAGCAGCGGTGCATATATCATAAGAATACCATTCGGTCCACGCGATAAGTATCTCGAGAAAGAACTTCTTTGGCCACATATTCAAGAATTTGTAGATGGAGCTTTGGCTCATATTCTCAATATGTCGAAAGTATTGGGTGAACAAGTTGGTGGTGGACAGCCTGTGTGGCCTTATGTGATCCATGGACACTATGCCGATGCTGGTGACAGCGCCGCGCTTCTTTCGGGCGCGTTGAATGTTCCAATGGTGCTAACTGGTCATTCACTTGGAAGAAACAAGTTGGAACAGCTTCTTAAGCAAGGGCGACAGTCGTTGGAGGATATAAATTCGACGTATAAGATAATGAGGAGGATTGAAGCTGAAGAGCTTTCTTTGGATGCTGCAGAACTTGTCATCACTAGTACTAGACAAGAAATCGATGAGCAATGGGGACTTTACGACGGGTTTGATGTCAAGCTTGAGAAAGTTTTGCGTGCCCGTGATAGGCGCGGTGTCAATTGCCACGGTCGATACATGCCAAGAATGGCGGTAAGAAAATCATATAGTACTTTCGCTCTTTGATATATTTTTATTCACATTGCCATCGCTTACATGAAATTTTTGTAGGTTATTCCTCCTGGTATGGACTTTAGCAATGTAGTGAGACAAGAAGATGGCCCTGAAGTCGATGGCGATCTCGCGCAGCTTACCCGTCGTGCTGATGGATCTTCAACAAAAGCTTTACCTCCAATATGGTTAGAAGTGAGTAACTGATACTATATGTTAGAGTTCAACTGTCAGTGGTTAGTATCACATCGATTAGAATTGAGTTTTTTACAAATCGTCACAAGCCTATGATATTATGCAGGTGATGCGTTTCTTCACAAATCCTCACAAGCCTATGATATTAGCCTTATCAAGGCCAGATCCAAAGAAGAACATAACAACTTTGCTAAAGGCTTTTGGAGAATGTCGTTCCTTACGAAACCTAGCTAATCTTGTAAGTAACAACTTAACACAATTCAATTGCAACACTTGATGGAAACTATGATTAAGCACTTATCACATGACTAATATAAATTCTCAACTCAAACAGACCCTTATAATGGGAAATAGAGATGACATAGAAGAGATGTCTTCTGGAAATGGTAGTGTTCTCACAACTGTGTTGAAATTGATTGACAAGTATGATCTATATGGACATGTCGCGTATCCTAAACATCATAGACAATCTGATGTACCTGAGATATATAGATTTGCTGCTAAAACAAAGGTATGTATATATTGTTAGCCACGGTTTAACCGTAATAAATTTTGGATCCTCTGTGTGTGGTAGCCCACCTTGCACGTTCTCAAAGACTGCTCTGAATATATCCAACTAATTAGTTTGATATTTTCTCTCAGGGAGTTTTTATAAATCCTGCTCTAGTGGAACCTTTTGGCCTTACTTTAATTGAGGTAAGTTTTCAATAACATGCCACTTTGGTTTACATTCACATTTTTATGTCAAATCATAGTGTTGTTAAATATGTTTAAACTCATGCAGGCAGCTGCACATGGGTTGCCAATGGTGGCCACGAAAAATGGCGGACCAGTTGACATTAATCGGGTAATTGAAGAATTAACTTTATATATTCTCTCTGGATTTAAATATAAGCAAAAAGTGTACATATATCTGATCCATATTTAGACCAGATACATGTATTTTTTGCTTATATTTATGTTCTGAGTAGCATACCGCACTTAGTTACGATATTGAACATAATAGGAATTCATAGTGCTATTTTCTTAGATGTAATCAAGGCATAGGGAAAAATATATAATGACTTTGCATCTTCTAATTATGTTTCTTTTTTATAATGTTAGGCTCTCAACAATGGTTTGCTTGTGGATCCTCATGATCATCAAGCAATTGCTGATGCATTGCTCAAATTGTTATCAGAGAAAAACTTATGGTATGAATGCAGAAAAAACGGTTGGAAGAACATACACCTTTTCTCATGGCCTGAACATTGTCGAACATATTTGACACGCGTTGATGCGTGTCGAATGAGACATCCACAATGGCAGGATACTGCTCCAGAAGATGATGTAGATGTAGATGCTGAAGAGTCTTTCAACGATTCACTTAGAGATGTTCAAGATATGTCACTCAGGCTCTCGATCGACGGTGAATTCGTTGCAGCAAATAGCGGTGATATGCAAGACCAAGTGAAAAATATTCTAAGCAGGATAAGGAAGCAAGATTCTGGTTCAAATAGTGACATCTTGCTCGATAGCGTACCACACAAGTATCCTTTATTGAGGCGGAGACGCAGGTTGATTGTTATAGCGCTTGATTCCTATGACAGTAATGGAGATCCTGATAAAACATTGATTGAGATAGTTCAAAGGATAGTTAAAGCTGTTCAGTTAGATCCTCAAACTACTAGAGTTACCGGATTTGCTCTATCAACTGCTATGACAATGCAAGAAACGAAGGAGTTTTTAGCATCGGGGAATGTTCAAGTAACTGAGTTTGATGCTATAATCTGTAGCAGCGGGAGTGAAGTTTATTACCCTGGTGTTCACACGGAAGACGGAAAGCTTTTGCCCGATCATGATTATGACGTGCATATAGATTATCGTTGGGGTGTTGAAGGTTTGAAGAATACTATTCGTAAACTTATGAATGCCTCTGATGGAGAAGAAAATCATGGAAAAACAATTAGTCCTATTGAGGAAGATTCGAAATCAAGTAATGCACATTGTATTTCATACAAAATAAATGATCTTAGTAAGGTAAGTGAAATTTACTATATATTTATTTAGTAAGGTAAGTGCAGATTAATATCACAGTGAATTTGACAGAATCACGATGGTTCATAGGATTATGACAAACTCACTGCGAATTAAGACATGCACTAAATAAATGTTTTGTATCACAGTGAATTACCAGAATCAGAGTGATCCATCATAATTTTGTAAAAGTTACACTTCCAAATCACGGTGGATTACTGTGATTCTGGAAATCTTGAGTGTGATATCAAACATGCTTTACTTCCAAATTGATTGAAATGGTTCTATTGATTGTTTGTTTTAGGCAAAGAAAGTTGATGACTTGAGGCAAAAGCTTAGGATGCGAGGTTTAAGATGTCATCCTATGTATTGTAGAGGATCTTCTAGAATGCATGTTATTCCTCTTCTTGCATCTAGAGCTCAAGCACTAAGGTAAATATACTTCATAATAAACTATCATGTTTATCTATACATATGTATCAGCACGCGTACCAAACATAAGAAAAATATGTATGGACTTGGCACATACCATACGCGTACCACTACCAGGTACATATCTTTCAGAACTTAGCTTGACTATGTGTTGGTGTAAATGTGTTAGGTATCTGTTTGTTCGTTGGAGATTAAACGTCGCAAACATGTATGTCATCCTTGGAGAAACAGGCGACACTGATCACGAGGAACTTATTTCCGGGACACACAAGACTATAATCATGAAGGGTGTTGTGTCCAAGGGCTCAGAAGAATTGCTTAGAGGTCCGGGAAGTTACCAAAGGGATGATGTTGTACCAAATAAGAGTCCTCTTGTTGCATATGTAAGTGATACAAGAGAGGAAACTATTGCAGATGTTTTGAAGCTACTTTCAAACTCTGGAGGAAATTGAAGTGGTTATGTATATTTGTGTTTTTTTTATCTCTTTTGAAAATAAGTGATACTTATGTTTCCATGTATTATAAAATGGAAATTGGATGTAATTAATTATCTCTTATAATTATGCATATAAATCTGATCAAAATGTATATAAATTGTTGTTTTTTCTGTTGCATAATTTTTATTGGTTAGAATCCATAAAAAAAAGAAGCAAATATATGTAAAATATAATATTATCATTGTTTGAAATAAATTTCGAAAAACTTCTGTAGATATAACCGGTTATCAACAACTTTATTCCTCTTCTTGAAATAATTTTTGAAACTATATCATATAATTGAGTATTGACCATGTGAGAAGACAAGAGAAAAAGATATATTCTAACATGTTTAAAGTTATTGTCTTTGAATTTTATTAATAGCCATTACAAAAGAAAACATTGGGATATAGGCCAACATAGTCCGCCTTTGCCAGTTCCCCTTTTAGTATCTTATGATGAATTGATCTATGGAGATCTCCTTCTAACACTGGTGTCATATATGGATGAGAAACTCTATAAACCATTGGATGTTATTGTATACCGTATCCCAAATATTTCAAAATCATAATCACAAAAGTATACATCAATATTAGATGAAGGAATCTATTAATGTAGCTTAACTATGTATATAATGTAGGTTAACTATAACCTATTAAGGAATTGCATGCATAAAAATCATCAAAGAGAAGAATGAGAACCTTATCAAATGTGAGAGATGAAGACGCTTAGTTTGAATGAAAAGGAGTAAAAGTACTTAGTTTGAATGAGCTGGAGTAGAAATTGAGAGAATCTAGAGTTTTGAGAGGTCTGTTAGTGTTTTTAGACTTAAAATATTAGACATAAAATCATTAGTGATATATTAAAATTATTAAATACTCATTATTTGAGACAAATATTTTTGTCAAAAGAGACTTGATATGAATTGTGAATGGAAACAAAAGTGATGAATTAAAGAAACCACTCGTTGTCACTATTGTGGAGCCCTTTGTCAACTACTCCAAATTCTGGCCGTTGGTTTCTTTACCATTTGAAATTGAGGACAGTTATTGAAGCTTTAAGTTTAACTGTCTTCAATTTCAAATTATAATAAAACCAATGGCCAGGATTTGGAGTAGTAGACAGAGGGCTCCTCAATAGTGACAACGAGTGGTTTCTTTAATTCATCACTTTTGTTTCCATTCATAATTCATATCCACTTTTGTTTCCTTTTACAATTCATATCAAGTCACTTTTGACAAAAATATTTGTCTCAAATTATGAGTATTTTATAATTTTAATAAACCACTAATGATTTTAATATATCACTAATGAATTTAGAGTTTTGAATGAGTATTTTCAAGTTTATCACTAATGAATCTAGAGTTTTGAATGAGTATTTTCGAGTTTTCAATAAGATGAGAAAGAAATAGTAAGAGTGCCTAAATTAACTTTGGGTCACTTTATGCATAGGCTAGAACTAGATCACTAGGTGAAGACTTTTGAAACAGTTAGAATCTGCACTTTTTTCCACAGTAGTTAGAATCTCCAGTTATTTGCAAATAAATCCCATTTGAAATCCGAATTTTAATATTTCATATCCCAATTGAATAAAAAACACTAAAGAAGAAAAACAAGGATCTAAACAGAATCATCCTCAATATCAAATTCAGATAGAATATTCATTATCTGTCCTTAACATTGATTCACCAAAGTAAAATCTCTAATTTTTCTTCTTAACAATTCATAAAGGTTTGACAAAGACACCTTATTCTCTTTTTAACAGATACATAGAACTAAGATTATTTTTTCATAGTTGCCACAACTGCTATACACTATAATATTTGTTTTACATTTATTTATGTACAACTAGCAGTATACTAACTTTACTTTAGGTAAATTCCAAAGACAAAGATTTTGATTACATTGGTTTAGAACAAAAATTAATTTTTTTAAAGTAGGTTGATTAACTAGGGGTGACAAAATTGACCCGATCCGTCATATATGTTCATTTTGTCCACATTTTATATCCACACCCTCTAATATTTTACTCAGCGCCGCTTTGTTTTTTGGACTTTTACGAACACGAATATTAATTAATATAATATTTTTTTTTACCATGTTTAGACATCTGAGATGCAGTGTTTGCAGATAGGTTCCATCCTCATTTTTTCAAGATAAGTCGAGGTTTCAGATTCAGATCCTCAATCATATATGTCTTGCCATATGCCATTTTTTACGAATTTTACAAGATAGATCTAACTTCTAAGCAGACAGACATCTTTTAAAAATGAATAAGTAATATGTCGTGGATTCGAAACCGGACAATTGTAAACAACTACTAAGTTGATTTAACGAGACGAACAAATAATAATTTAAAATAGGTCAACAAGGAAAGTCTTTGATAAATAAAGTATAATAATGGTCCAAAACTTGTTGCCAGTTGCCTCAAACAAGGAGTTTGAGACAAAGTCATGAAAGCAAGACAGACAGCACCTTCTACATAGTCCTATACGAACTAACAAACCTGTCTATCTGTCACTCTGTCTTTTTTTCCTTCTCTGATTAGTCATTCTTTTTGTTGTTGTTGTTGTTATTGTTGTTGTTGTTGTGTTTTTCTTCACCCAAAGCTTGTTATAGTTTGTTGTAATCTATGACTGAAAACTGGAATTGCTTAACTCTTGATTTGATCATCTTCAATGTAACTCTAGCTTCCATAGATGGATTTCTTGCCTTCATTGCATTTGCTCAGGTTTCAATTTTCATTTCTATTCTCTTTTTGGTTCTTAGCATTCAAATATTTTGATAGGTAAATTGTGCTATGATTCGATGGTTAGGTAGTAGAATCTGGGGTGGGGAATAGCTTTTCTTAAAAAGCCCTTTTTCATTGGCATCTTTAGGGGAACCATTTAGATGCTAGAATTTGGGAATAAGGCAAAAAGGAAAGTTTTTTACTACATGGGAAACGCCAAACGATAGTAGGTCGGTTTTCTTAACGAATTGCCGTTGAAGTATTTGATAAAATTACCAGATGAATTAATAGATTAGTCATTGATAAAACTAAGATGAATTAATAGATTAGTCTTTGATAAAATTAACGACTTTACCTTACCTAACACGATGAAGTGTTTGATATAATACATTTGAAGTGTTTGGTAAAATTAACTGATAAATTAATAGTTTGCATTGGAAGTGTGTGACAAAATTTTACACTATCACATGGCAGGTCCTCCGGATTCACTTGAGAAGTCAACAAAATGGTTGGATGCGGCAAAAAGTTAGTTGCATCTGATTAATTTTTTCTATTTTCAAATTGTCTTTATTGATGCTAGTGTTTGAAATACATTCTTATGTTTTGCTGTAATATACATTATGTTAGTATTTGATAATAGCTACTTTTTTCAGGTACTTCATATCATGATTGGCACTTCCAACTTAGGTAAGATTTAGAGTCTCTTTTTGATGCCATGAGCAATATATCCTATATTGCGTTTGATGAGATTTGTGGTCATAGTTCAGACTTCAGACTAATTTCTTTGCCGAAAGTGGATCATTTTAATCATGGAATAACTCTTTTATGATTCGTATTGAAATTTAGTTTTGGAAGCTCTTCAATATGCTGTGGTGCTAATTATTAGTTTGCGTTGTAGTTCAATATGTTGAAGTTCGGAAATAGGAAACATTATGTGTTATCTTACTCTATTCATTCAACTCTATTTTTTTACGTATTTTTCTACTTGTATTCACAGGATACTGTATCTATTTTACAAGTACTGTTTTTGCTACTTGTAATGGGTGGTATTGCTGGTCCGGTGTTTGCGGTTTTATTCTTATGGGTATGTTCATTCAAAGTTATGTTTTTAATGTCTATTTATTGAGAACTTGATTGTTTACTATTCATTCTTACTGACAAAACATTTTTGCAGCCGCTCCCAAAGTCGTGTTTTTAGCAGCGTTTCTACTCCTACTATCGTTCTGGTATGCCATAGTATCGATGAATTAAAATATATATTCCACTGCACATAACAACATTGGTTTGATACGCTAGTAGCCGCATACGCATTAAGGCTCACCTTAGTGAAACAGTTATTCATAAAGTCTATGTATGCTTCTGTGGACAATAATATTGTAGGGTCGACCTTTGCCATCAGGAAAATGAAGAAGAGTTGGACGATGAGGATAATGCCGAGAGTAGGTCGCAGCAGGCTTTGGTGGAAGGTGTGATGAGGGAACAACATGGTTCAGCTCCCAAAAAATTTCACCGTAGATGCTGCTCAATCCAAGGCATTCACATTGGTAGCAGACAGAAATACGTCATAATGGTAGAGAGAATGGATCAACGGAATTATTTCTTGTTAAGAATACACATAATCACTAAAAAAATTTGTATCGGAAAAATAGAAAATGCTAAAAACTCTTTGTCATGTGGATTTTATGTTTTTCTTCCTCCAGATTGTGCTTCTGATCTTTGCTGTGATGATGGCATTTGCTATACTTATCTGTGTTGGAGATGTCACGAATCCAATAGATCCGTCAATTGTTGCTCGGGTATTGAACACTATTCCATGCATCACCTAGCTTTTTATCAGTGTTATCAATCGTGAATTGCAAAAAATAGCAGTTTGTTCAAATCCCACTGCATAACAATGCTATAGAGATGCTACTGCCGTTATTTGACCTAATTCTGCTACATATTCTAAAATACTTTTTCATCTAGTGAATAATGGCGTTAACAAATTAAAAGGGCGTTGGCATATTAACATGTTTGAGATGCAACTTTTGTAGGTATATGAAACATTTCTTGCAATAATGATACTTATATTGGCCGGAGCGTTAGGCTGCTATGGTAAGCTATTACGTATTCTTGCTCCACCTTTTATGACTAACTGTGTTATAGTTTACAATCCATTAAATCAGTTATTTTCTTCTCCATCAATCTTTTCACTCTAGGTTTCCTTCTTTTCTTCAAATTAAGGAAAGTACGATCTGAGAACGCTTCATCAGAAATGTGGAAGGTCTCTTGCAAAACTCTTGACAATATCTTTAGCTATAAATATTTTTATTTTGAGCCTTATTATGATGGATTTGCTGCGCATGCAGGTTATCAGTTTAGCTATTATTTCGATTGTATGTTTTTCATCGAGTGCATTAGTAGCTCTCAATACAGATATACCTGTAAGTTTAGTTGCCTTCAGTGTTTTTTCCTTGTTTCCGTAATGGTAAGTTTTTTGTACTTACGCTGTTTTAATCTTGTGCCTTTTCACAGCTTTTCTATCATTGGCATTTAAAGTTCATATATGGAGTTAAAGCTTTTGTTTTCTTGACCATTTATTATTTTATAGGTAATCATTAGTAGTATGGAAACATTATCGAAACTTCTGCTACATTTCTTCATCGAAATATTTTCATTTGAGCTTTTGATTACTGAATATGGAAATCGAAAAGTGATTATTTTATTGAATTTTTAGGTTCTTCTTTACCGTCAGCTTATTTGTTATGGATAATTAGAGAATTGCCACCTCCAGTCACAGATAGTATACAAGAAGAACCAAGAGGAACATATGCTTTCATCAGCCACGCCGAGGAAACATCCAGCTCAAATCATCCTTCGTCGTGGACTACTGCTACAAGTTCCAAGAATCAGGTTCACTTTATTATTCATATTGCTTTATATAGTATACTCGTCGAAATTGAAGTTACCATCGCGGTCTAGCCCAAGTGGTTGGTGCGCAGATTCTGTGAATGTTGTAAATTCCTCTTGCAGATTGCATGCAGCCATGCTCATGATATAACATGACCTTTCTTTCATTGCAGATTTCAAGAGCAAGTCCGATATGAGTGATTGAGCTCCTTATACTCCATCTAATGAACAAATATTCTAATGACACATGATACGTCCCGAGTACACGATTAATTGTGATTTCTGACAAGTGACAAAGCATTTGATCAAGTGTCTATTAGTTGGCTTCCTTCCTTCCTTCCAACATGCATCGGTATATATGATGTATATATGTTACTGTATATAGTTGCAATTTGTGATCATCTCTTTGTAAAAGCTCTTATGATGCTATGGATGGCTTTTACATTGTACATATATATGAATGCAATCAAAGGTTGTAATATAATAGTGATGAACTTGGGGAGCACATATACAAAGTATCCACTATGTTACATATACAAAGTAATACGAACGACAAATAGAGTTATTAATTATTAAATACTTTATTTAGTAGAAATAGATATTATAACAAAGTGAATCCATAAAATAAATAAAATTTATAATTCTTAAAAAAGAAAAAATTATTCAACTTTTATCCTAAAATACAACTTATAGTTAACAAAAATGCACTCTCTAAACACCTTTAGTAAATTATGTTATAGAAATATTCCTTTCAAACTAACTTGTTTATATAAGTAGTGTCAACATAATATTTTCTATACATAATAGCTTTATTAAAGCCAAATCTTCAGTCAATCAATTTTAGTCTCTAAAATTAATAACAAAAGGAAAGATTATAGAAATATTTACAATTTTGACACATTTTTTAAAATTAAAATAACTTTTCATTTTTTTTAATAAATTAAAGTGTAAAATAAAGTTGACTCAAGTTGACTCAAAGAAATTGAATCTGCTCTTTGAATTTGCCGGATGACATAAATATTTTGACAGTTGAGATCTACCAGAAATTGAATCGGCTCTTTGAATTTGGCGGATGACATAAATAGTTTGACAGTTGAGATCTACCCTGGCTCAACTCTGATGAGTTTTGTTGTTCGATTGACATAATTTTTTATAATAAAAAAATTGTATAAAAATATTTTTATTTAAGTATTAAGTATGGTGTAGATAGTAACTTCCTTAAATTTCGGTGTTTTGTCCCAAAAAACCAAAGCCCAAGTTAAAAAAACAACGTGAAAAGTAAAGAAAAAACAGAGACAAAGATTGAAAATTTACATGGGAATTTTCCTTTTCACACAAATATGACAGTTTGGTAAGCAGACATGACATAAGCGGCAGCTAGATTTGGGGCTTCCAGACGACACACCTTCACTTCTCTTCTCCTGTTGGATTCAGGTTCATCCTCTCACTCTCTCTCCTCTCTCTACACTTTACTCTTGTTCTTTTTCATTGCATTACATTGCTTTTTTCAACCTTAATCACTGTTCATATTTACTTTCCCTTCGTTACAAACCATGTTTCACTTCCACCTTAATTTGCTCTTGTCTTGTTCTTCTTCAACTACAATACCCATCAACCATTTTACTAATTTGTCCTTTTCTCTTTTCCAAATCCTACAATTTCTCTCTACCCCTCTTCATTTTTTCTCTTAAAAATCAGATTTTTATCTGGCATTTCCTTTTCATTTTTGGTTTTTAATCATAAAAATCAGATTTTTATATGGCATTTCCTTTTCATTTTTGGTTTTTAATCATAAAAATCAGATTTTTATCTTGCATTCCCTTTTAATTTTTGGTTTCTAATTATAAAAATTAGATTTTTATCTGGCATTTCCTTTTAAGTTTTTGGTTTTCAATAGCGATTTTTTTTTTTATATATTCATTTTTGTGGTTTACTTGTTTGTTGACTAGTGGGGTACTATACTGTAATTGTGGATTTTGTGGTAGGGTTTGTGTGTTGATGTGCCTGCTATGCACATTGAGTTTGTTGGTTCAAAAAGAAGTGTGAAACTTGTTGCTTCTTTGCTTCCTCAAGGTAGAAGATCAAGGAGGATAGCTACCTTGAATCAACACAAAGGTATATGCTTTGTCTTTTTTGGATAATAGTGGATAATTAATTGTTTCACTTTGCTTGGATCATAAGTGATGCTTTACCAATTTCTATTTTTTGTGTGTGTCAGAATTGTTGTGATGATCAACATTTACTTTTACTTTTGCAATGAATTGTGGATTCTCTATATTTTCCTTTTTTTAATGTCATTTAGTTTTGTTTAAGAACAAGTGAGTGCTCCTTATGATAGTTAAAACTTAGATTCTTTATTCTATACCATTGACAATCAAGCTTGAAAATTGTCCCCGACGGATTAGCCGTGTTGTTTGGACTGGGACCAGAGTAGTCTATAGCGGCACTATCCTGCTATAGCAGAGCAGAGGCCAATCACTATGGGAAGAGCCTTAGCGGTGTAGAACGGTCAACCTTAACCTTCCCCTGTAGTGGTTTATGGACTTCAATAGTCATGTGTGCTTTGATTTATGAATATTTTATGATTTGAGTTATTTGTTTAACTTTCTATTTAAAGTATGTTTATAATTATTAAATGTAATTTGTTCAAAAAATGATCAAATAGAGCGGTCATCCCGCTATACGCAATCCCACTTTTGGGGTCGGCCGCTCCGGATCGCTATCCGGGAATGACTACTCTAGTTGGGACAACTAAGAGGTAAAATGCTTCCCTTGTTGATTTTGCCTTATGTTCACGGGATCGTTGCAATATGTGAATTAGAATGTTCAAACATGTTTGTTTCCAAGCGTTGACAAAGGGGTGTGCTTAACTAGATTCTTGTACTCAGATAGGAATGCCTTGATTCTATCAGGTGAAGAGCTTTGGAGGAGGCAATTGATTGACTTCTAGCAACCGATTATGTCATCAAATAATTCGTTGAATGTTGAATTATCAAAGAAATCAGTTTTGGGTTTGAAAAGATGGGTTTTGATTGGGATAGGTGTTGGAGCATTTATTGTGGTGATTCTTTGTATATTGTCTATATGGGTGATGTTTCGGAGGAAGTCTAGGAATAGGAGATCTCTCGAGAAGCCCCAAATACCGAATGTGTCGAAAGATATCAATGTTGACATTGTTGGGGTGCAGAATTCTCATGTTCAACATGGAAACGTGTTTGTTCCTAATGATAATAATTTGGATAAGATATCAGTTCGTATGAGGACGGGCAAATTCAGTGATCCTGATAGTGTTAGTCAGTGCAGCTCAGTTTATCATCACGAGAGAGGATTAAGTTCACTGTCATGGGAAGAAGGGAGCTCCGGAAATTTCAAGAAGCGGTCTACATTATCGTATGGAGGAGGGCCAACGACTACCTCTCCTTTGATTGGTTTGCCGGAATTTTCTCATCTCGGGTGGGGTCACTGGTTTACACTTAGAGATCTTGAACAAGCGACCCACTATTTCTCGGCTGAGAACATTCTTGGCGAGGGTGGATATGGAGTTGTTTACAAGGGCAGGCTGATCAATGGAACCGATGTTGCTGTGAAGAAACTTCTTAACAACTTGTAAGGACATTTCATATTGTTTTTTGACACCTGCAAAACACACAGACACCTAACACGACACTGATGCTACCACATCAACACTGACAATAATTTGAGAAAGTAGAATAGTTGAATGAAACTACACGTGTCAGAGTCATATCAGTGTAAGATACACCTTTAATCAAAAGCGCTGGTGATGCATAGATTGATACTATTCATAAACAGTGACCTCTTTTCTATCTTTTGTTACATAATTGTATTCCACATTGAGTTCATAGAGGACAAGCAGAGAGAGAATTCCGGGTTGAAGTGGAAGCTATAGGCCATGTTAGACATAAGCATCTCGTGCGCCTACTTGGCTATTGCGTTGAAGGAGTTCACAGGTATTCATTTCACCATTTTATGTTATATACGTGTACTGTAGTACTCTCACAAGTTCGTTCGCACTCAATAATAACACAAGCTTTTGGTGTTTCTTTTGAGTCACTAATTATACTTTTCCAAATTCAAACCGAACCTTTTCTCTATGTTTTGTTTCTATCTATGTTATAATGCACGTGCGTTCCGATTATTATTCAGGCTACTGGTGTATGAATACGTGAACAACGGTAACTTAGAACAGTGGTTACATGGAGACAAATACCAACTCGGAACACTTACCTGGGAGGCCCGCATGAAAGTTATTCTCGGCACAGCCAAAGCGTAAGTTCCCCTTGCAAATTAGTAATATGTATCATCTTGATAATATTATGTTACTGACGTTATATTATATTTTATTGTGGTTGGTTGCAGGCTTGCTTACTTACATGAAGCAATAGAACCGAAAGTTATTCACCGAGATATAAAGTCCAGCAATATATTGATCGACACTGAGTTCAATGCGAAAGTTTCCGATTTCGGTTTGGCCAAACTCTTGGAAACAGGAGAAAGTTACATAACTACTCGAGTAATGGGAACATTTGGGTATAAAGAAAATTTCAATATCTCTTTCGATAAGTTTTATTTCGGATTTATTTACACAATTATGAACTTAACTTCTATTGCGGATTTCAGCTATGTAGCACCAGAATATGCCAATAGCGGTTTGTTAAATGAGAAGAGTGACATTTACAGCTTCGGCGTCCTCCTGCTGGAAGCCGTTACCGGCAGGGACCCTGTAGATTATTCGCGTCCTTCTGATGAGGTTCGTATCCGAAATCCTTTAGAACCTTGTCCTCTTGTTTATCCTTCACATGTCTGATGAGATTTTGTTTACCCCAATGACAGGTCAATCTTGTTGAGTGGCTCAAGATGATGGTGGGAGCAAGAAGAGCCGAGGAAGTTGTGGACTCTAGACTCGAAGTTAAACCATCTGCTCGCGCTTTAAAGCGTTCGCTTCTGGTCGCTCTTAGATGTATTGATCCCGATGCAGAAAAAAGGCCCAAAATGAGTCATGTTGTAAGGATGCTTGAAGCCGACGAATATCCATATCGAGAGGTTTGCTTCACTTCGATACCTATTGACTTATCATCTCGTAAAAAATTAGCACGGTAACTAATTGGTTGGTATAATCACTTTCAGGATCGAAGAAATAGAAAGAGCGCTACTACCACCAGCTTGGAAATTGAAACAGTCAATGATATTTCCGGTCCATCAAATGCTGAAAAGGCGGCGGTACATTCTAAGAGCCATGCGCCCGAAACAGCTCCCGGAACAGCTCGAGGATAGGATTGAGAACCACATACCATAAAACCTGTTCCAGAAACTATTTATACCATATATCTCTAAGTTTATGTATCTTCTAGAAAATTTTGCTGCATCTGAAAAGAGAATCAAACCAGAAAACTCATCTGGATAATGGATCATTTTTTTAATTTGAAGTGGCCAGATTAGTGATAGTGTTGTATAGATTTCTCTGTTGAGGCTATCTTCTGCTTACATAATTGATTATTTTAAGGTTCTAAAAGCATTTAATCACATGATAATTTGTCTTTGTTATGCATTGGTTTTGAATGTATTGTGTTCTTTTGTTGCTTGGTCAAAGGACTCGTGATGGTATTCACTACAAATCTACAATAATGGAAATGAGATTATCATGTGTCAAAAGATTCCTACTCAGTCAAAGACAAGGAAACTTAAGAGAAAGTGGGGACCATAGATGAGGTACAAATGATTTTTTTTCTTTTGAATGGGTCCACCCCTTTCCTTAAGGCTGTTTTGTCCAATGGTATTAATCAAGGCCTAAATATGGATTTCCATCTTTGGGCTTCAAAAATACAACTAGCTCACAAAAAAAATGATAATAAGAGTGTACACATAAGCTAAAAACCCTTTTCACGGTTTGGAGACTCGCCCATGCTAAAATCCTTTGTGATAAAAATTGGTGAACTATGACACCGATGTGTGGTTTTTGTAATTGCCAGTGGGAAATAACCAAATATAATTTTTTCAGCATGCTTTTGCAGTTGGTATTTGGAAGGAAACCACTAAAAAGTTCGCCATATAATATTGTCACAAAGATAACTGATCTATAAAATATGATTAGTTTAGGACGACATCCCAAAATCAACGACACAATTACTTAGCCAGAATGCACATGATTCATTGTATTTGGAGAACAAGAAACGACACATGTTCAATAATGCCAAAACTAGTATTTGGAGAGCAAGATGATTTTTGTAGGTTCATTCTAACCATTTGACTTATTTATGTCACCAGTAAATTAATCTTAAGAATTCTACTAATAAAATGTCTTTAGATTTTATGGATATGCCCACAAATCTTTTTACAATAAATGAGAGATTTTACAATGACTGATCCCTCAAATTAAACCAAACTTTTAACAAGTTGCGCTCACGAGTCAATTTGAAATTTTAACCGGTTAGTTTTAAGAACTAAATAGAGATTTTACTAGGATAATCTCAAGAACAAAACAAATATTTTATAAGGATGTATAATCTCAAGAACCAAACAAAGAAATCAAAAAAGGGAATTGCACTCTTAATGAAGAACATTGGAGCATGAACACCAGTATCCAAAACCCTCACAAGTACTTTTTTTACTCACAAGACATTAAAGGCAACTTTGGTGAAAGAATAGAAAAGAAGTAAAAAATGATAGATAATATATTCAATACGAATTATGGTGTATTTCGGAATAAGGAGAATCCCTTTATTTAAAGGATAAATATTTGGCTCGAAAAGGAAAATATTCATGGGCCTTTTAATGATATAACTGATTAAGACCTATGGTTGATCGATTAGATAGGCTAAATATGAAATGTTTTTCAATCCTCCATCACTAATCAAGTAAAAACTTATTTAAATGATTTAGTGGAATTACAAAAGAGTTTATTGAATAACCATGTGTTAATCGATTATCTAGTGCAATAATCACTCTTAAGGGTTTAAACAAGCTAGTAACCAGTTAGGGACGTGCATACAACATTTCAAGTGATTTTATAAAATAAGAGAGGCTTTAAAATATACAAAGGAGTGTGTATGTGAGAGTTACCTTTGTTAGACAAGTGACTCAAAATATAAGAGAGGGGTGAATTGCTGTATTCAAAATTCATGATTAATTTCAAGTTTTTATTACTTAAGAAGCAAGATGTGTTAGTATTTTTAAGATCATAATAAAGGACAGTAAGAAGTAAAAGTGGTAAAGTAAATAGCAGGAAATAAAAGATAAGGGTTAGAGGAATGACACTAGAGAATTATCTATGTTCGGCCAAACGTTGGTCCACTCTTATCCCCAAGAAAACTTTTTGAGATTTGAATATAAAATTGAGCTTTTACAAGTTATTATGAATCTATGTGTTTGCAGGTATGAAGTTGATGATCCTGCAAAAAAATCCTTTGTGATGTTTTGATGACAACAACATTAATGATTGTTGAAGTAATTGGTAACGACTTTCTAATTCTCTAATGAAGGTGACAAAACATGGAAACATCTCTAGCCTCATATAGTATGAGACTTAAGATTCCATTGAAGTGTTTGTATGATCATGTATCTAGCAAATGATCTTGAAAACCTCAAAGTTGTGAAAGAGAGGAAGTGTGAAAGTTTGTCTGGTCGTGTCTGTCTGAGTGACCAGAGTTTTGTAAAAGTAGAGAAGTAACTTCTAAGATACTAAGGCAACTCACTCATACACTTTTAAAAAATATTTTCCAACTATATAATTACATTAAAATATTTTCAAGGTCGAACTAAATGATTAGGAAACTATCACCTTATTGTTAAAAACTTTTTTGAACTACCAAATCGATTGGGACCTTAAGCTAATAGATTAGAAGAATCCTAGGTAATAGATTTCATTTTCGTTGGGGATAAGTCTTTGTAAAATTTCAAGTTTAGACTGTATCAAGGTTCATGGGCATAACTTATAAACGCTCAAATTTATAGTCAAAATCTCAAAAAGGTCTCTAGGGACTAGAGTAGGCCAACGTTCGGCTGAACCTGGATAAACAATTGGTGCAATCTTTCTAAACCATTATCTCTTTATTTCTGCAATTTATTTTACTGATTTACATTTTGTTGTTCAATTTACTCCGATTTTAAAGAATACTAACACAAATTGTTTCTTAAGTAACAAAACACTAAAATTAATCGCAAATTTTAAATACCATTATTTCCCCCTCTTGTGCTTGAATTCACTTGTCCAACAAAGGGTATCAGAGCATAACTCCTGCTATAGACTAATTTTTTCAGGAGGAAAAATGTCTTCAAGCTATTAACTAAACAAACTCTCATCCTTTAATGGATAAGGGTGTAGTTTGTGGAAAGAGAAAATGAAAATTTTCATATAAGGGATGGATCATGATATTCTTAGGCTTGTGAAAGAAGGTCCATTTGTTCTTCCTTCACACGAAGTAAAGAGAGTTGTAGTGAAAAAATTTGAAAAAGGATTGGACCAAAGATGATAAAGAAAATGTGCAACGCGGTTTGAAAGCAAAAACTGTCATCACTAGCGCTCTTGATCTTGATGAATCATGTCTCGTCCAAAAGCTGTTGAGCGCTGAGTAAATAATGTGCTGCTTGAAGATTTGCTTATATATTTATCTAATCGTGTTTAAACTTTTAAGTGTTGTTTGGAATAAAAAAATTTTCCCTAAAGATCATTACATGAAGATTAAAATAGATCAAATCTGATTTAAGATTTAACCAATCAATGATAGCAAATCATCTTAATGAATAATTGTTTACTTACGCTTGTGGGATTGTTTAGCCGTGTTCAAAGACGAAATTCCTAATGGACCATACATCGGAACCTTGTTGTTGTTTATGGAGGAGCTTTCCATCGTAAAGACATGTTTATTTTGTTTGAGCCTAATTGTTTTATTTTGTAATACTCTATTATTGAGTCATATTCCTATATTAAAGAATAAAGTATTTTAAGTTGTAATTCGTTTCCATCATTCTTAATCTATTATAATTGTCCAAACACTTGGGAGAGTGCTTGAGAGAAATTGATATGGATTTTATATTAGATGTGAGATTTAGAGGAAATGTGAAGGTTTAGATAAAATTTTCATTATAATATATGTTGCTATAATATTTTAAAAATTAAAATTTTATTAATGATAGACATTCATTTATCTTTTTATATAAAATTACTCTTTAAAAAATTATTTAAAATTTCTCTATTTTTTAAAATTTCCTTCTTTGGAATCCTTTATTTTCCTCCCCTTTACATCATCTTCTAACTAAACCTGTCAAATAAACCCTATATTTGAAAGCCCCACTTATTTAGCTCCATCAAAGCCCTAATATATTAAGCCCTTATTGTTGGAGATTTATTTTAGGCCCTAAAATTGTAGGCGCTTTACATAATGTATTTTTTTATGGCCCCATTGAGAGGGCCCTATTTTATTCCAAAACTTGCACAATATTCTATTTGCACCAATATTTCATTCTCTATTTTGTTCAGCAAAGAGTTAATTATTCATTTGTTAAACAAAAAGTACTTTTATTTTAAAGCATTATTGATTTTTAAAGCACACTTATAGTAGTTAAAAATACTTAAATGTTCAATAAGTTAAGAATTTAAGAATTATAATTGTTTATTTGATAAACTGGAAGAAAGTACTTTTATTTTAAAGTCAGTTTTATTTTGTTAAACTAAAGAGAAGTACTTTAATGAAAGAGACTAAAGAGAAGTACATTTGTTAAACTCAGTTTTATTTTGTTTTTGTTTATTTATATCTTTTAATTTTGTAATGAGTCAAAAGTATTATTTGAATTCATTTTCTATCTGTATAATTGATTTGCCATTAAAAAAGACTAATTGATATTACTTCACATAATATGATTATTTTATTGTAATTTATTATGTTAATGGGGTTTTTTATTGATAAAATAATAGTGAAATTATCTATATAATTTGATAATAAATAAGTGTTTAGTAAGTGCATACAAGATTATAACAGTGCGGTTAATGATAATTTATAAAATATGAGTTTTATTTTTTTATTTTTTGAAAAAACTTTTTTTAAATCTTTTTTAAAAATTTGTTCTATTTTGAAAATTTTTAACAGATTTTTTTTAATTTATTAAATTTACTTTTTTATTTTTCACAATTATGTTTTTTTTAATTTTAGTTGGGCCTTATGGCCCCCTTTTGAATTTTAGGGTCTTCTAACTTAGGCCCTATGTATTTGAGGGCTTACTATTGTTAAACTTTTTTAGGCCCTCTTATTATTGGGGCTGGGGCCCAAACTAATTGGCCCCTTAAATTGACGGCTCTACTCCTAACTCACAAACAAAGTCTGAAAATTTAAGGAAAGGAAACCCCTATATGTTGAAAGGCAAGGAAGTGTTCATGAGACAAGGAAATCTAAGACTAAATTGTCTTAGTGGTTGTCTACAATCTAGTGTGATTATAGTGAAGATTTCTCAAGTGTAACGGGACTTGACTATTCTTTTGTTAACAGGGTGAACCAATATAAAATTTGTATGTGATTTTTTTTAATATTCTCTTTTCTTTCCGCTGCCATAGGATCTTTGTGTTTGAGAATATTGAAAAAGCTTTTCAAATCTAACACTATATTCAATTTTCAATTTTCAATTTCTTGTGTTTCTCTTACTTTAATTACTTACACATTGTTCTTTAAGTTGTAGAGCTTGTTTGAATATATTCTAGGATTAGCACCCACCCTAATGTTGTAATCTAGGAACAATATGTTTACAGAATAAACATATATAGTTCCTCTTTTCTAATTCTAAGGAGTTTATTATAAAATTCACATATACACTAAGTGCTTATAAATGAAGATCTTCATATTCAAATATGCATTCAAATTTATCAAATGTCTAAGCAGCTTTTTATAATTTAAACTATATTTATTAAACATGATAAAAAATATATTCAACCTTTATTAAAATAACAATGTTGGTTTAACTTCTTTTTTTATGCAAATTATTGGTTGAAATTAAGATCACATCAAGCTTGAAAAGTTAGGTATATATGCATCCACAAATCCAACCAGAAGTATGTATTGTTGTTACACACGTAGACACATGCTAGAAACTTAAAGCCCCAATTACACGGTTTTTGTTCAAAACAAAATATCCAACCAACCTTTCATCTACATCACATATATGTTCTTTAACACTTTATCTTAATATGGATAGGTTAGTTCAAGGTCCACCATATGAGACCCAAGTGCAACATCTTCTGCAGTAATTAATAATTCTTAAATAATGTTCTGATTTGCATACAAATCTAGCTAGGTACATATATGGAACAAGTTAAGGGAAGCTACTAGTACTATTTACTACATAGTACATAGAGACTTTATGGAGTATATTGTTAATTGACATCAGATTATAAATTAATTACTTTACTATATAAGTTTGATCATCATTGCTCTTGTTTTCCCGGAAATGATGATGGTAGTAGTAGATCTTGCAACAAACCATTATCGTGATGGAGTTGAAACTGCTGATGTTGTTGATGTTGCTGTTGTTGATGTTGTTGCTGCTGATGTTGTTGTTGCTGTTGTTGTTGTTGATGATGAGATGGTAGAGGAAGATTTTGGTGGAACATTTGATGATTACTACTTTGGCTATAACTTGGAAGAAACTGAGCAAGGAAATCTTGGTGTATTCTTTGTTCAAATCCAATTGAGTTGGAACTAAAGAGAGATGGTGAAGAAAAGATGTTGGAAGCTGCATTGCCTCTAAGTGTTGCTGGGCAATGATGGTTGTGTTGTCCTTCATATGTTGTCATCACAATTGATGGATCTTGGTATGATCTTTCCACTCTTTTCTTCACTATACACTTTTGACTTGTGCATCTATAATAGCTCCTGCATTATACATATAAACTATAACATTAGTACTCTTAGATTTTATCTTATAATACAATATTTATTGAATAATTTAGAGGTATTGATTGTTCATTTTTGCTTTTTCAAGAAAAATGACCTAGTAACTCATACTTCGTTCGGTAAAAAATTCTATTAATAATTGTTTTAGCCAGAATTTGAACTCAGATTCTCTTGTATACTCCGTTTGAGTATATTTTATTATCAGATATTTGATTAACAAAACCAAATCTCGACTAATAGTAAACAAATTGAGATTTGGATCAGCTGCAGCGATTGTCGATGCAGATGACCTAAATCTTAATATATGATTATAAGGATGATTAAGAAAAAATAGTTAAAAGAATGTGTAGGTTAATATTGATAATAGTGGCACACAACCCTTAATCATTTTATTTTGAAAGGTTAAGTAAAAAAGAAAGTTAAATTCAAAGGTGGAAAAATAATGAACCTTGGGTATGGACTATTCTTGACTGCTTTTTGTCCATATTTTCTCCATCTATATCCATCTTCAAGATGATCAATCTCACTTTTAGTCAAGAATGCAAACCTTGGTTCTTTTGGTTTTTTCTCTTTCTTTTTAACCTTCCTAAAATTCTCCAAACCATAAGTCAAATTCACAACAAAAAATATACATAAATATCTGACATATAATAAAACATAAGAAACTGATCATATATTATTAGGGTTAGTTAAGTTCCTTTTCTACACAAAAGTAACAAAACCTACAAATATTGCATTCACACTACTGTACAATTGTAATAATTTGAAGAGATGGAATATAAACAAAATTGACCAAATTCATTTCATGAGAGACACTGAAAAATGTCCTAATTATTGCATTATTGGTGGTTCAAACAAAACTCAAAATATATCACAAAAAAAAAAACACAAAAGCTAATAATAAAAAGATAATCATATTCATGGTCTTAAATTGCAGCTTCAAGATCTCTGAGCCACAATTTCAATCCATGATTGCATTTTTTTTTTCTCATTTCTGCGTAATATAAAGGTCTGCAGCCCTGCCGCAACCGCAATTTAAAATCATGATCAGATTTTATTCATATATCTCAAGGATTAAAGGAAAAGAAAGAGAAACAACAGAAGAATAAGAGATAAAAAAAAACCTACTCTTTCTTAGAATTTTCATCTCCATCTTCAGGCCCTAATAATTTAGGTTGCTTATCTTTCTTCTCACTTTTGGTTGAGTCTTGTTCTATGACAGCTTCAGCTTCATTAGATGAAGATGATTCAGAATCTCCAGCACTAGATTTCTTCATGTTATTATCATTAATGGAAGAAGCCACTTCAGATGATGAACAAGACAAGTCAAAGGCTTTAGAGAGAGTGTTATAGTCCATGGAACCATGTAAGTAGTCAGTGAAAGTTGTAGTATGAGTAGAAGGATGCTCAAATCCTTGAAAGTTTTGTGAGAATGAAAAGTTAGAGTGATTGAGTTCATCATCATCATGGTGGTGGTTGTTGTTGTGATGATAGAATGGATCATGATTTTCATTAGCCATGGAAAGAGAAAGAGAGAAAGAGAGAGAGAGTGTGAAGAGAGAAGGTGGAATAATGGACCAGAAATAAAGTTAGCTTTTTTATGAGAATGAAATTTCAGCTAAGACTTAATTTTGATGGTTGCTTGTTGTGGGAAAGGGAGCTTTGTTTTTCTTATTGGTTTTTATATTTCTTCCTACTTTTACACTCTCTTCCTTTAATGTTTCTAGGTAATTCACTAGGGTTTCTCTATCTCCAAATTTCTCAAAAATCAATATTCTTCAATCGATTTTTTTGTCGCATTCATGCGGTCAAAATAATATAAACCATTCGATTTTTTTTGTCGCATTCATGCGGTTAAATTAATTTTTTTTTATCTTAATCAGACCGTCACGGATGCATGAATGAGTGACCGGAATTAATTTTAACTACAGCAAAACTCAATCTCAAATTTCTATGGTCATTTTGTCTTTAGATGTGTTTAAAATTTTTCAAATAATACATTAATCTTTTAATTTATCGAGTATTTAAATATCTTCAACTTAGTCTCTATTTAAGAGTGATTTTTTTGGATGGTAACATGTAACATTGTTAAATTGATATGTATTAATTGAATTAAATGGATATAAATTATTAATCTATAATTTTTATATATTAATATAAATAAATTGTTGGTATTTATGAATTAATAATTTAAAAAAAAAAATTATATGTATGAAACTATAAATTATAGATATGATTTATTAAATGAGATTTTTCTTAAAGTAGTGAATTTTTAAATGTACAAACTATAGATATGATTGATTAAAGGAGTATTATTCATAGATCTGATTAAAGAGGTGTCTTACTATTTTAAGTAAATTTTAATAAAATCTCATAATTATTTTCAATTTTTTAATAATATAAAATTTACTTTTTACTAAAAATAACAAAGATCTACCTTTAAACTAATTTTTAAACATATTAGATTGATTTATTGATCACACAAACTATTGGTCGCTTGTAATTATTTTATGCAAAAGAAAATTATTATTTTTATTAAAAAAATGAAAAAGTGAGAATATTTTCATATTGTGTGGCGTGATTTGTGATCTATTATTAATTGAGCCAATTGGTTGAAAGACTTAATTAGCTATTAAGCTGATAACGACTTCTCATACAGATCTAACTAAAGTGCCTTTTTCAATATTAATTATTTATTTGATAGTTTTGAATCTAATCAAAGGGAAAGAAAAATAACAAGTTTAGCATAATGCGTTTGTTTGTTTCATAAAAGATAAAAATGTTTGTATTTGTTATTAATGTATGATATGATAATTGATGTTTAGAAAAGTAGCAATTTGATTATATTTTTAAAAGTAATTAAGGCTATGGTTGCTTAATTAATGTAGTAATTAAGAAAAAATATTGATTGAAAACCTCAAGTTTGCATTATGTGATCATTTGTGTTCCACGTAGTGGTTTGGTAGGATCCTAGAGTGTGATAGAGTATGTATATATAGGGGTCCTTCAAAAGTGACGTGATGCATGATATATATTATTATTATTAGATAATTAGATATAATAGTTGAAAAAGATTATTATTTAGATATAATTAGATCATTCTCTATATATCTAGAACAAAATCAGTTTTTAGTTTTTTAATTTCTAAAACTGGGATTTGTCTCCTATTTAAAAATATTACTTTGAGAAATGTCCACTATAATTTTCTATTTTCTATGATATGATATAAAATTCTAGTTATAAATTAAGAAATTATGAAAGGATAAGAAATTGAATTATACTTATAATCTCTCAAGTATGAGAGGATTATAAAAGACAAATTGTCTCTTAAAAATAAGTAAAATTTGAATATAAAAATTTTATTGATGCGTTTGAAGTTGATTTCGAATATAAAAATTTTATTTAAATTGCAAGAAATTTTTATGATCTCATCCAAATATTTTTGAGTTGATTAATGACACCATAAATAGCTTAATTATAAGTAGTTTTATAAATATTTGTTTAGCTTTGATAATAATCTAAACTTACTTAAAATTTAAATTATCCAAAAACAATATTAACTTTTTTTTTAGATCTAAAGCTCAAATTCATTATAAACATACAATGATATTATATTTTTATAATAAAAAATTTATAATTCTTTGAAATTGTTCTCTGCTCGAATAGTCACTGCAATTACGCGTAAAAAATAATTGACTAAAGTTTTTTGTAATGTCAAGAATACTCGATTTTTTAAAAAAAAATTGAATAAAACTTTATGTAATTAAAAATATATAATTAATTATGATTACTATAGCTTGTGAAAGATATTTTTTGAGAGAGAGATAAAGAGTGTAGAGTGTCATAGTCACGTTGATAACTAGAAAGTGGGGGTAAGTCAAAAATTTCGACTATACACACTTTGCTTTTATGCATTTGGGACAATTAGGCTTACACGTGTTAGAAATATGGCACCGGCATTTGACTGCTGAAATGGCACGTGCCAAGTATTTCTAGGCATGTACCAAAAATTCTAAGCTCTTTAAAATTTGTAAATAAAAAATTATTTCTATGTGAAGAAAACTCAGGTCATGTTAATTAGAGGTTAAGTTTATGATTGTTTTTACTATTTCTAAAGTGCATTTTCACATATTTCTTTTTTTAGAATTTTAGGTTTTTTTAGTGGAGAATATAATAAACTTGATATTTTCAAACGTATTGTTTCTAAATTCTCTCAAAAATATTGTTTTATTTATGAATTTGACTTTTAACACAATCAAACTATATTTTTATTCTATAAATGTTATATTTGTTTTATACATGTTATTTAAAATAGCATAGGAGAATTTTTTTAGATGATCTTTCACGTATGAAGAAATCAATTTTAGAAGGGTTCTTCCAGTAGTATTTAAATATATTTTAAGTGTCTTTCCATTTCATGTAATGATTTTAATGATTTTAGTTATGGTGTGTCAGATGTTGTTAAACAAGTATGATTTATGAACAAATTAAATAGGAATGACAATAGGTTAGGTTAAGATAGATTTTGTTAAGTTTGGGTCTGACTTGTTAAATAATAAAGTTTATGTTTAATATGTAGTTTATTATATGTTTATTTTTATGTCTGAACTTAGTTTTTTTGAAGGTCTGATTTTCCGACTAGCCTACTTCATATGAACATCTGTAAATATGCAATTCAACTAATGACAAATAAGCTAACAAATTAAAAGATCAATGAGGTTAAATATTTATTTTTATTGACTCATTTGAGTTTACCTATTAGCATAAGTTTTGTGATACTGTTTTGTCTGAGAATTTACGAAAAATAACTTATGACATTGTTTAGGCTAACTAAGTTTTATTTTCGTATTTTATTTCAAAGTAGAAAATACAATATAATAATGATAAATTTATGGTTAAATTACTCCCAAGATCCTTTAAGTTATTTAATTGTAACAATTTAATCCTTCATGTTATTTTCGCTACAACTAGGTCCTTTATGTTATCAAATGTGTACACCATTATCCTTTTTTAACCAAGAAAATGTGTTAATTGTGGATGCAATTATTTTGAGGGGTGTAAAAATGATGAAGTGCTTCCAAGAACACAACAATCACCATTTCTAAATTATTAAAATGAGAAAAAAAAAGAGGCAGAATCACCCAAAAGGACCAAGTTGTTACAAAAAAAACTTGAAGAACCAAACGGTTACAATTAAATAACTTAAAAGGACCTTGGGAGTAATTTAACTTAAATTTATAAATGTATATTTAAATAGGTCGGCCAGATAGACTTAGAAGGTATTTTTTTTATGACCCGTGGTCTAGTATTTTTAGCTAATTAATAGACTTATAAACAAGCATAGTCCTATTCAATTTAAAAAAAAGTCTGATCTGACATTGACATTAGACAGTAAGTCTCTGTTAATTGGTCTGACTATTTTCATCCCTAATCACTAGTTAAGCAAATAGGTTGAAAATTATTTTATAATTTAAAATAATTAATTTTAAAGGATATATTGTTTGATTAGGTTCGTGGAAAAGTTGTTAAAATATTCTTTTTCTCATAATTTTCGAGTGGTCTTATTCTGATTATAATAGAAATAGAAAGAAAAATAATTGATGGATTGTAAAAGTAGTGGTGTTTAAGAAAAAAAAATAGAAAGTTAAAACACAATGATACTATATTGAATCAAATATAGTTTGGAAGACAATAACCTGTAGAGTTTTGATGATAGTAATATAATTAAGAATAATTAATTATACTTTAATGTGTTTGTTTTATGCTGAAGAATAATTTACAATCAATTACAGGAAATAACTAGTGAGAGACCCGTGCTTCCGCACGGGTGATTTTTTTTCTGGTGTAGTATTTTTGTAATGATATGAATAATATAAATAAAAGGAATTATAAGCAATATGCATAATTAAAAGGAATTGTTTTATTTGAATAGAGTTAGAGTTTTATTGATTGCTCTGTTATACTCCCAATTCTTTGAAAACCTAATATCCATAGGAATGGTTTTGAAATTTGAAAATAAATAATTTAGTTTTCAAATAAAAGTCATTATTGTTTAAAATAAAATAGGCATTGTATTGAAATTGACCCTTAAGATTAAACATTAATTATTATCTTATTCATGTGCTAATTTTGTGTGTAATAAAGAACCATATAAAAAAGGACATGTGAGTTGGAGAAAAAATAAAAATTTTAACAAATGCAAATGTAAAATTTTAAATATAAATGAAAAATATGAAATAATTTACTTAATTGTAAATTTAACAATAATTATATAGAAAACAATGATCCACAAAAAAATGTTTAAGATAGGTTAAGAACACAATAGCAAAATTGGGTCAGGTAATTTAATAATTGACGGTCCAACAACAATTAAAAGAAAATGATATAGATCACTATGGTTTAATTATAAATGAAAAATGATCATATAAATTCAATTATATTAAATAATCATAGAAAAAATACTATAAGATGGAGATCATAAAAATGAAATATTAACATTTAAAAATAAAAATTATCTCTCAATTAATAGTAATTGTTGATTAAAATAAAATAGCTACTATGTTGATAATGACCCGTGAAATAAAAAAATAATTTGATGCGATATAAAATATATTTAAAAACAAATGTAAAATAAACAATAATCATGGAAATTTAATTGTATTAAATAATGATAAAAAATTGTGAGATGGAGAAAAAAATAAAAATAAAGATATTATCTCTTAAATAAAGACAATGATTGATTAAAATAAAATAGACATTATGTTGATAGTGACCCGTGAGATAATAAATAAATAAATAAATAGAGAAAAAAATTAAAATGAAAGTAAGAAAGTGTGAAAAAATGTGAGAGAAATTTGAAATTTTAATTAAGATAGAGAAAATGTGTAATGATCGATTAAAAAAATTAAATATTGAGTTGATAGTGGCCCGTGAAATAATTAAATATTTTTGGAAATAATAATTAAATGATCGATTATTAATATTTTTTGCGATAATAGATAAATGTTGAAAAATTAAAATGAAAGTATGGAAAAATGAAATGCGAAAGAAATTTGAAATTTTTAGTAAGATTAAAATTTAAAAATAGATTATTAATATTTTTTGTGATAATAAATAAATTAAGAAAAGTTAAAATGAAAGTAAGAAAGTGTGGGAAAATGAAATGTAAAAGAAATTTAAATATGACTTCCATCATCCATGGCTTACATGTGATGTCATCATTCATGCAATAAAGTTGTAGGGAAAATGTTATTTAATTTGGACCAATGAAAAGCTAACACTTGGGGCATCCATTCAATAAAGTTGAAAGAGTGAATACTTAATTTGTTAGTTACAAAAATGACCTTTTATTAGTGCAAATAAATTTTGGTGAAAGGGTAATTTAGGCAATTTGGTCAATCTATTATTAATGAATAGATAGTAGAAGACATGACCATCTGTAGAAGAAAATGATCAATTGTATCAAAAAGAGAAATGTGTGGCTGGTCCATTATGCTTGACAAAAAAAAGTGTGGAAGAAGGAATGTGTAATCCTGCTGATAGTGCAAAGCTACGAATAAGAAGAAAGGAATAATGTCTGGTCAAGCTTCGATCACTATGCATCAATGGTTGCAGAAGAGGGAGGCTGGTCTCGGTCTTCATGCACAACTTTCAAGATCTGATCATATGCTCGGTCGTCAGAATCATAGTTTAACCAATTTGAAACTTGAAAGATATTTTTTATCAATCTTACTAGCCAAACCTTTTCCAGAACATTATTGGAATAACGCAAAGTAGGTCTATTTTTAGCTTATTTTTATTCTGAATTACTTAAATCCCATACATAGTCTTACTCTTCAGTCACTTATTTGTTCTCTTCTATCTTTTTGTCGAAAGAAAAAGGGGAGAAAAAGGACAAGTATTTAAGCATCTGAACCTGATGAAATTAAATCTGTTTATGCTTAATTCTGAAGATATGATTTTTTGTGTTTAAATGAAAAATCTAATAACCTGGCTAGGGTTTAGGGGGAGCTTACAAACTTCACCCTTAGGACTCTCTAACTTAAGGGGCGCTTATAAACTTCACCCTTAGGACTATCAGGCTTAGGGGGAGATTACAAATCCCAGACCCTGAAGTCAGAATGTTAATTAAATCAACAACCATTATTCTTAAATATTTGAGTTTGTCATCATCAAAAAGGGGGGAGATTGTTGAAACAAAATTGGTTTATACTATATCCCTTGGGTTTTGATGATAATGAAGTATTTGAAGAATAATTAGGCAGTCTAATGTGTGTTCAAGTGTGCAGGTACAAAGGTCAATATACTGATTGAAAGTCAGTTATGAAACTGCACTGAACATTGGAAGAGGAGTCTTTAAGAGGTAGATTCTAAAGAATCAACTTTTGATCAAGATGATTAGAATTTTAGACTTTGAACAAGCTAGCCTATGAAGAGTCAAAGTCTAAAAGATTAGAAGCCATAGACTTAGACTCTGAAGAACAGGAACCTGAACCCAATCAAAGCTCATGAACGGAAGAAGTCGTGACATATTGCTATCAAACTTTGAGGTCAATTTTTCTAATTTTGGTCACGAGATAATTCGGCAAAAAGTTGTAGAAGTCTGATTGTTTGCAACTGATAATCTCTTTTCTAGCAAAGGAAGTTCAAATGAGCTTACGGTGACATTGTCCATTTGAGGAAGTTTTGCAACAGATTTGTTGATGCCTCTCTACAACGTCTCTCTTGTGCTTAAAGAACTCTTCAACAACTCTTTCATAAAACTTATAAAAGGAGCTGAAAATTTAAAGATAAAAACAACAGTGTGCCTTGACAAGAAAAAGAGAAGTTACTCTTAGGTTTTTTGTGTTGTAATTTGGTTACATCTATGATTGTATACCAAGTGTAACTATCATTATCATTTATCTATTAGATAGATTATTAGGAGTCCTTTTCCTGTGTGCTTGAGCAGTGAAATCTCTTGCTTGTGTGCTTGATCATTTGTGAAGTCTCTTGCTTGTGTGTTTGAGCACTTGTAAAAGTCTCTTGCTTGTGGGTTTGATCAATCAAAACTCTCTTGCTTGTATGCTTGAGCATTGAAGCCCCTTATTTGTGTGTTTTGGTATTGGAAGTCTCTTACTTGTGTGCTTGAGCAAATTGTAATCATAATCAATTATAGTGGAAATCTCTTGGAAATGCAAGGGGACTAGATTACTCTTAATTTGTAGGAGGAACCAGGATAAATTGCTTGTGTGTTGTCTTGCTATATTCTTTACTTCTGTTCAATATTATTCCGTTGCTATCAATTAGACTCTAAATCGAATTCTGAACCAGAATTTAATAACAGATCTTAAGAAGAAAGAGAAATAAAAGTCAACACAATTAAACCCCTTCTTGTGTTTTTCTCACCTTCATGATCAACAATTTTGCATCAAAGATCTTGGCAAACTTAGATTCTTCATTGGCTTTGAAATTGCAAGATCGGATGAAGGCATTATACTGAACCAGGGGAAGTATACCCTTGAATTAATTGAGGCCACATGTTACTTAGGAGCTAAGTTGTCTCTCATTCCCATCAATCCAACCACCAAACTCTCTCAACACAAGGGCACTCCTCTAAAAGACCCTACTTCTTATAGAAGACTCGTTGAGAAACTTCTCTATCTTACTCACACAAGCTCTATCATTTATTTCTCTGTGCAACATTTGATTCAGTTCATCTCAAAACCTTTGACCTCTCACATCAATGCAGCAACCAATATTCTGAGGTACCTTAAATCTTCACCACACAAAGGCATCTTCTACTCTAGCACTGCTCAAGTCAAGCTTCATGGTTTTTCCCACTCTGATTGGGCAATATGCCCTGATTCGAGGAAATCCATTATTGGCTACTGTGTCTTCCCTGGAACCTCTCTCTTCTCTTGGAAATCCAAAAGGCAAAATACTATTTCAAGGTCTTCCAGTGAGGCAGAATATCGATCCCCTGCCTCTCTCACATGTGAATTTCAATGGTTTCACAATCTCATATCTGATTTCTGCACATTTCTTCCTCTAACCTCTTCCATTTATTGTGATAGAAAATCAGCTATATAGTTTGCACATAATCCCACCTTTTATGAAAGAAGCAAACATTCAAAAATAGATTTTCATGTCATTAGAGCGAATTTTCAAAATAAACTCATACTTTTTCTAACTGTCAGCAGCTTGAATCAGCTTGCAGATGCATTCACCAAGCCTTTACATCGAACACATTTTCCTTGCCAACATCTCCAATTTGGGTTTATGTTACCTCCATAGTCTAAATTTTCTGTTTTTTATTTTTATTTTTGGATGGTTAGTTAGTTTGTTAGAAAGTGGTTAATTGGTGATCATTATTATTCTCGATCTATGCAAGTTATCATTTCTTCATCAATAATAATGAGTTTCTTCCTTTGCAAGCTATTCCATTAACATTGAGTTGTTTGCAAATTTAAAGTGGGTTTAGTTTGAGCTATAATAAAAATTGATATAAAATCCAAATCGAATTTTTATGAAATCAAACAATGGCAAGTCCGATTTGATTTGACTCATTTTAACCAAACAAGAACTAACTTTCACATTTTTTGCTATAGTTGGTGATCCATCTCAGTACAAACAAATATTGAAAATGATGTCAAATACAAATTTATAGACGTGAGCTAATAATTGAGATAGTACATATTAGTTAGAACAAAATTATAGACGACATCGAATACTAATGTTTTCTTGATTTCTTCGTACTGTTTCTCATCACGCCTATATACATGGCTTTGTGTTGCTGAGTGGGATTTCATATTTTTGCTTTGGTTGCTTACTGAAGTTTGTGGCACGCGTCTAGTTCCCTTTGTGTGCCTTATCATATGCAAAACACTATCACACTTAGGGGTGATCGTATCCGAACCAATCCAAAAGGAAAACCGCAAACCGAACCAATCCAAACCGAAAACCGCAAAAACCGCGTTTGGTTTGGATGGTTTTGGATGATTTTTGCACGGAACCGCACGGTTCGGTTTGGTTTGCGGTTTTCATTTCACAAAACCGAACCAAACCGAACCAAACCGCATATTTAACTAAACATTTGAATTTCTATAATTAATTTGTTATATTTCCAAACGTCACGTGACTCACTATTCCTTCATTCTTTCTTCCTATTCAACATTTCAACTTCATTCTCTTATTTCTCACTCATTCTAGAGAAACATTTGGTGTATATGTAGTACTGATAATATTTAGTCCTAAAGTTGTAATGTTGTATTAATATTTAGAACTGAAGTTATCTGATACTTGTATATGTAGTATGTAGTTTATTAGTTAGTATGTAGTTTATTAGTATGAAAAATTGTATATAGTATGTAATATGAATAACTGAAGTTATATTAGTAATTTAGTATGTAGTATATGTAAAATACATAATATGGTACTGTAAAATACATGATACACTTATATGGTAGTAATTTTGGTGTAAATTACATGTATGGAGGAATGAATTATTTTGGTGTAATTAGTATGAAAAACTTCTTTTTAATGGTACTGTAATATATGTATGGAAGAATGAATTATTTTTCTTTTTTTATTTCAGTACATTTTTATTTTATGGTGTAAACCGCAGCCACCGAACCGATCCTAACCGCATTGGTTTGGTTTGGTTTGGTTTGGATGACTTTTTAAAAATTAACCGAACCAAACCGAACCGCATGCATTTTTATCTCGCGGTTAGGATGACTTTTATGCTCAAAACCGAACCAAACCGCACCGCGAACACCCCTAACACTCACATCAAATCAATTAGATCGTAACATGTGAAGCATTTCACGTTGTTGTCTGATGTACATTCTCGCGCGTGTTTGGTCTGTTATTCGGTGCACGTGGCAATCCTTAATTTGCATGTCTTGTTTTTTCCGCAGTATTTTCTGATTCTCTAACCTACAACATGTTCTTCTCTACTAGTACTTCTCATCATCATCATCATCATCAGTGGCGGAGCCAGAAATTTTTTATAGTCTGGGCAAAAAATTTAACTGAACGTTACATGTGACAATATATAAATAATAATAAAGTGTGCTACATAAGAGAGATGAAACCTCACCTGCGAATAGTGTGCTAAATAAAATTAACAGGTAAATGCCCTCTCCGAGACTTCTTTGCGGTGAATGTTCGAATAATATCAACATCTTTAAGTGACTTGAATATCTCCCGCTCGGTGTAACATATCATCAAGTCATTGAACCACACGTCGTTGATCTTGTTGCGCAAATTAGACTTGATAATCTTCATTGCTGAAAAAGCTCTTTCAACGGATGCTGTCGACACCGGCAATATCAAAGCCAACTCAATGAGCTTGTAAACCAATGGAAATACCAAATATTTCTCAGTTTGAACCATCTTCCTATCCAAACTTTGAACATCTTCACAAGAAGTAAAAGAAGCGTGCCTTTTTACTTGATGTACATAAGTCTCAAGTTGCTCCCTTATTGTTCCACGATCATCATCAGAAAAGTCTGCATGATAAATATTAGCAAGACGAGCAAGCTTATCAACATCAAACTTGGAAAAAGAGTTCTTGGGGTCAAGACATGAGAAGCAATCCAGCACAACGTTACTTCCTTCACAAAACCGGTGATCCATCTCCACACATATTTTGTCAATAGCAACATATTTCTTCTACTTCGACTTCCGATTGCTTAACATTCACTTTCTCAATACTTGTTCTAGGAACCGAAAACTTTCTCATCTCTGAAATTTAATGATTTAGTGAAACGAATTTTTAATTAAACAATTTATAACACGCAAATTGACAAGACCAAATAATTAAATAAAATAAATAATTCATAACCACAAAATTAAAAGAGAATTTTATTATTATGAATGACCTATTAAATTAACCAAAATCTTTGATATTATATTAGAACCCAAAAAAAATAGAGTAGAGTTTCTGTTAAAATAAAAACTACAATATAAATATTAGAAGAAAAATTGAACTATCATTCATTCTAAATTAAACTATGTAAAATTGACTTATATTGAACTATGTAAAATTGACCTATAATATATTGAACTATTTTTTTGTTTTGTTTAGAAAAGACAAAATTTTATTAAAAAGAAAACTCTAAGCATAAGACAGTGGCAAGAGATACAGACTATTAAATTGAATTGAAGTAGCAACATGTAAAGTACTATTGTTAGTAACCCTTTCTACAATAGCAACAATTTGTTACATTATAATATATACTAATATCTAATGAGAAGATAAATTAAGAGAAAGAGAAGCATACTTGCTAGTGCTAGCTGGCTGGAACGTGTAAATGAGATGAGATAGGAATAGCCGAATAGGAACAGTTGAAAAGACAGCAGCAGGTGCAGGTGCTGCGGTTCAGAGATTAAAAAAAAAGGATTTGCGGTACTTTTAATTTTGTTTTTTATTTATTTATGTTTTAAGTCTTAAATATTTAATTGGGTTGGGCCTGACTGGACCATTGGGTATTCATCTATTTTAATTTTTACACCCTTACTTTTATTAATTTTGCCCCTAATTTCGTTTAAAAATCGGCTATTAAATTTAGGGGAATACAACGAAAATAGGGGTTGAGCCCGAGCGCGTGCCCGGGCTTGCTGGGCTATAGAACCGCCCTTGATCATCATCATCATCAATGAAAATAGATGCTTTTTTATTTGTAGAATTGAAAATTATGGAACATGTGTGTTTGTAGTTGAATTGTCAATTTCACATGCATTTGACTTGTTCTTACACTTGCATGGCTCTTGTGAGATTTTTGAGATTTGAAAACCTTACTTGTATAGCTGTTCTGAATTTGACTAATCTTCATTTGACAACAAAACTATTCTCACTGTTGGGGTGGCAAACGGGCATACCCACCTCATTTAGGTCTATTACGCAAAAAAAAGGGGCGGGGCGGTCATAATTGAGGGTGCGGATCTAAAATCTTTGTCCGTCCCGCAAAAAAATGAAGGCGGGGCGAATTAAGCCCGCAGGCATCTCACTTTTTAGGTCTAATAATGTAAAATTTATGTTAATGCACATGTCCGCAAAAACCCGCATAAAAAACGGTAAGGATGGTCACACTAGAGGGTGAGAGCCTAAAACTTTAGCCGGCTCCGCACAAAAGTGCAGGTAAAACGAGCATACCCAACGGGTCGGGTCCGTTTTTCCACCCCTACTCACAACTATGGTGACACTAAAGACTTTGATTTGGAAGTCTTTTCCTCCTTTTTCTTTTCTAAGTACTCCTTCTGTCTTATAATAAATATCTTATTTGAATTTGAGAAAATGGGTCATGCACTGACAGTGTAAAGTATTTTTACACTGTCAACCAATCACCACCATGTATCTAATTAAAACATTCTTTTATTTAAAAAAAACTTTAATGACATGGCACATTCATGACTCCCTATTGGATGACAGTGTAAAACTATTTTACACTGTCAGTGCACTACCTTTTAACTCTTTGAATTTTGCGCGATTCTTTAAAAAAATATTAAATGTGTTGATTTTAATAATAAAATTAATATTATTTATTAAAATACTCATCATTTTCTTTAATTTGTAAAGTAAGACACAAATGTACTAATAAGTAAAGGGTCATGCTAACGAGTATTCCAGGGGTACTGGTTAAGGATTTCAAATATAGAAAATAATCTTTATATAAATCAATTATTTAAACTTTCAATGCATTTAATATAAGTGTTTTTAAGAATAACATATATTTTATTTCTTACAATAGTCAATTATTTTAATTTTCACTACATTTATTAAAAGTATTTAATAAGTAACCATTTTAAACTCTTAAACAGTGTCCCTGGAACACTCGTTAGCATTACCAGTAAAACCAAGAACATAACTAAACCCTTCAATAAGAAGCTAGGAAACCACAATGAAAACAAGTGAGGATACTGACTTTATTTTTCACACATTAAAAAGCCTTTAAAGAATTGCTTAAAATTAATTTAAGATTCACCTCAAAGTTTATTTTTATCTCCCCTTTAACATAAGTCTTATAGCTTCAAACAAAAATCCTATAGCTTCTATGGAATATAAACAAATTTAGAAAAGAAAAATGTAATTCTTTATCATATTTACAATGCAGACTAGATCAATCAAAATAAAAATGAAACGGATTAGGTCATAAAATGTGATTAAACATTGATCTGTTTCATCAAAGTTTAATTGAAGAATAAGATAGATACATTTATGGATTTATTCAAATTTAGAAAGAAACGTGATTGTAGGAGAATGGATTTTAGATCTGGAAATTTTAGATCTATTTCTTCACTTTTTCAATTTTAGGGTTAACTTCGTTTTTCCTAAAGAAAAAAAATATATGTTTTTTTAAATGTGATTGATAGAATTTTTAAGCAAGGGATTTTTTAAGCCCCCTAAACTATAGGAATATTTTGTCTAAAAGAGAATTTGTTTCTTTTAAAATTATTTTGAGGGGGTTTTTATACCCTCCTCAAACTAACCCCGCAATATGTTGCTTTTTTTTTGGTAGTGAAAACATAATTTATTTTGCTTTCACATTTATCTAATTATTTTTTATTATTTTAAAATAAATTTAATTTAAAAATAATTTTTAAAATATTTAGAATATTTGAAATTCATATCTTTTAGAGAAGGGTTAAAATATATATTGCAAGTATTTATATAGACTGATTCTAACTTCAACAAAATACTCCAAGGACCAAACTTACTTTTAGTTTATGTTCCCAATGTCTTAAAACAAAAAGCTTTTCAATAGAGAAGAAAAAAAATGTCAAACTATATTTAAATTCTACACATGTGTTGAGATTCCATGATAAGGAAAGCGTCAAAGTGAAATGACATTTCAAGTTTGACGAGTACCGATAGTATCAATTTTGGTATGAATCAAGTATAGTGAATATATTGAATGTTAAAACTTCTATGGCTTCCCTTAAGTGTAGTTTGTTATTAGGAGGATAAGCCCCAGGCAAAGTGAGGTATGTAAACCCAAAAGACCTCGCCTTAGTGGACATGATCCAGTTAAACGGAGGCAGGTAATATCCCGTGAAATCTCGCCTTATTAGGTAGGATTAGTAATTAGTCACGAATGTTCGCTAGGTGAACAATCTTCATTTTTTTTTACATGGCTTGTAAAAATAGGATGTCCAATTTCAAGCGTTGAGTGAAGCTGAACAAAATTTATTTTCTTTTACTTTGCTCACCAAACACGTAAGTGTAGTGCTAGGGAATTGAGGATAGTAATAGAAAACACTTTTGCCGAGCAGACTTGTGGTCTTGTTAAGACTCCACTGAGGTAGTTGTATCTTGCCCAATGCTAACATTTTAGGTAATCAGGTGAAGGAAAAGAAAAAGGCAAAAAGTCCTGAAGACTTTGAAGACCATTTATCTTATGTTGTTATGTGAGTGTGTTGTTTTGATTAGTATTTGGTATCGACATCTATCTTTGTATATGTATTAGGTCATACTCATGTATCCTACATTTATGTGATTTCATTTTGATGCTTTTGATTGTACATAGTACCGCGTTATAATTCTTTTAGTAGTATGATTCTAGACGCATATTTTATGGGTGTTACAAGGACTCACGCCAGCGAAAACCAAAAACTAGTGTACTGTTTTATTGATAATTAAAATTAACTCATTTTTCCTTCTTCTCTTTTGGGGTCTCTAATATGTTAAAGGGTCTTTCAAGGCAAGCACTCTTCATTGGTGCATCATAAAGATACGAGATTATGTTTACAAAAAACATTTTCATCTAATATAAATATAAACTCAAGGCAAAAGGAAAAAATTAAAAGTGCAAAATAAAAGTGGTTTACTTTTTAAACCAATAGAAAAAAATAGATCAGATTTTTATATAAAATATACATATAAATTAAAGTTAGTAATATCACAAACTAACACACACTTACACTTATTTGATCTCGAAGAACAGAGAAACACAAATTTAGTGTTTTTTAAAGAATATAAAATATTGGTCAAATTAGCTTCTTATAACTAAAATTCTTTTATAAGAACTTGTTTGACTAAAATTTAACATTATTAATAACTATTTTTATTTTTCATCGTAAAATTAGCAAATTAAAAAGGCGAAGTCTACTTAAGACACGGGACATTTATATTGCACGAGATGCACGACCCTTGTGCATTATTACACGATGCATGTGGTATCTCTCCATCAAGACTAGTTATGTTGATATCTTCGAGTAAAATGTTGGTGCAACCAATAACATCGCAATCAAGTTTAATTGCATCCTTACTAATTGTGGTTCCATGAATGTTTCGAAAAATAACATCACTAACTTTTATTGCTTTGCTTCCACGGTCTACTTTTCTTGCATTGTTCAAAATATTGTATGCATCATAAGGTTGATCAATAATTATTGGGTTTTTAACCCCAATAAGTATAATATCTTCATAAGTTATGTTCCTCGCATACCCTGATCCTCCCTAATTCAAATAACAAGAACAAAATATTAGTGTTATTATTTATGATTAAATCTACACAATATTTTAAGATAATCAATTATCAATTAACTAGATTCAATGCCTACCGCCCATGTCTTGATTCTAGCCCCATTGGTTGTTCCTTTAAAGGTGACATTTCTCACGTGTACTTCTTCTACCGTAGCATATTTTCCATCTTTTCCAAGGCTTCCAACACTATGTATTCACAAATACACCCAAATGACGTTATTGTTTCATTAAAAATGATGAAATATTAAAATAATGTAAAAATTATATAGTATTTGCACAACGAACCTAATGCCATGACCAGATCCACATTTAATACCAACTATATTGATGAGTTTGGAACCACTGTTAATGGCTATGCAATCGTCACCTATAATAATAAATTGAAAACAACGTGAATGGGAGAGAAATCACATAATTATGGAGGAAAAGTGTCCAATATTACTTAATTAATTTTTAACTTTATGATTAACTTAAATATTTAAAGATCGAAAATATATAGAACTGAACCAGTTGAGATGGTCGATTTTTCAACATGGATGCTGGTTGATGTTGAGATATCAATCCCATCAGTGTTTGGACTATTCTCTGGTGAAATTATATGAAGACGCGAGAGTAAAGCGCCATTGCATGAAGTTATGCTTATGTGATTTTTTGGACTGTTGATGTGTGTCAATGGGCCAATCAGCTTTAGATTATCACATTTAAGAAATCGAAGAGCCTGCACATACATATTATATACAAGTTATACACTTGAAAATTAAGACTTAAAGTGTGTGTACATATACAATTATATCATTATCATTTTAATTTCAACATGATAGACTATATTGTTTACATAATGAATTAACTTACTGTTGGTCTATTACTTTGCCTCCACCAAGGAGCACCTTGACCATCAATTTTTCCTCATCCATTGATAACAAGACCATCGATACCATCGAATTTAACCCATGACTCATCATCGTCATTATTAACCCATTTCCAATTCTTAGGATTTTTTGGCGCAATGATAGTTCCCATAATCTGTTAAACCAAATATTGTTATAAAGTTGTTGATAAATATACTAGTCAAACAAAAAATTTGATTGATAAGATTAAGAGTGAATAAATAAATATAACAAAAAATAATCATCAGCTAACATGATTATAAATTTAAATATAAAAAAAAGAAAAGGTATACATATGTGTCATCATTCAAAAGTTCAATATTGTAAATGTTAGGGTTTTATAATACATTTGATAAAAACAACTTTACATACCATAACATTAATGGTTGTTGATTTGCAGGGACCTTGGAAGGATAAAGGTTGCAACATGAATGTTTTGTGTTGGGGTATGATAAGTGTTGGAGTGCCTCTGGTTGTAACACACACGGCTTGCCATGCTTTTAGAAAAGCCTTTGTATATAAGATAGAAAATTATATTAGGTTTGAGAAATTTTATCTGACAATATTATATATAAGTATATTTAAATTGTATGAAAAAATTATAACTATAATAAAAATATCTTACAATTGAATCATCAGTAAGGCCATCGCCTTTAGCACCATAATTAACAACGTTAAAATTAATAGTGCCTACTAATCTAAAACACAACCAATGTGAAGCTATTACAAACACTAGAAAAAGAGGAAACAAGTCTTTCATCTTTAAAGTGAAAAGAAAAAATTAATATAGTTCAAATTGTTGAGTACTAGAGAAATGACGATGATTTATATATGGGAAAATTTTCAATCAACAATGATGTTATTGATATTAATTTCTATAATCAAAATACTTAATTAAAATTAAACAAAAAACAATTGTGCAACATGCAAATATCAATTTTGCGACATGGTGTGAGAGTTAATGAGAAAGATTTGTTAATGTTAAATCAAAAAGCTAAAATGTTAAGAAAATGCATGACAACTAGTTAGTACTAAGATGGAAAAGTTAAAGTTTAATGAATCAAAATCTTTTTAACATGAATATGATTTAAATGAGAAAAAATTATAAGAATGGTGTGCAAATATAATAAATGAATTGCATGAAGAGAATATAAAACCATTTTTCTTTTTTCTCTTTTTAATTCTATATTAATGCCAAAAAAATATAAATTTTATAATAAAAATGAACATCTTATTTTTAAATAAGCCATTAGTCTAAAAAATGATAACATTTTTATATCTTGAGAAACAATATTGATTCGTTTTTAGTCATTAAAATAGTACCATTTCATTTTATCTCTTGACATTTTTTGATTGGCTTTTAGTCATTAGAAAACATAATTTATTTTGCTTTTACATTTATCTAATTATTTTTTATTATTTTGAAATAAATCTAATTTAAAAATGATTTTTGAAATTCATTTTTTTACGAAGGGTTAAACTATATATTGCACGTATTTATTCAGACTAATTCTAACTTCAACAAATTTTAAATGGAGTTTAAAAACTCCATGGACCAAACTTACTTTTATTTTTAACTTTCCAATGTCTTAAAACAAAAATATTTTAAATAGAAAAGAAGAAAAATTATATATTAAACTATATTTAAATCCTAGACATATGTTGCGATTCCATGGTAAAGAAAGCGTAAAAGTGTCATGACACTTCAAGTTTGACGAGTACCGATAGTATTAATTTCAGTATGAATCAAGCATAGTGAATATATTGAATGTTAAAACTCCTATGGCTTGCCTTAAGTGTAGTTTGTTATTAGGAGGATAAGACCAAGAGAAGAGTGAGGTAGGTAAACCCAAAAGACATCACCTTAGTGGATATGATCCAATCAAATGGAGGGAGTTAATTCTGTGAAATCTCCCCTTAATGGACTGGATTAGTAATTATTCACGAAGGTTCATTATGCTAACCACCATCTGAGTTTTACATGGCTTGTAAAAATAGGATGTCCAATTTCAAGCGTTGAGTGAAGCTGAACAAAATTTAATTTCTTTTACTTTGCTCATCAAACACGTAAGTGTAGTGCTAGGGAATTGAGGATTGTAATAGAAAACACATTTGCCGAGCAGACTTGTGGTCTTGTTAAGACTCCACTGAGGTAGTTGTATCTTGCCCAATGCTAACATTTTAGGTAATCAGGTGAAGGAAAAAGAAAAAGGCAAAAAGCCCTGAAGACTTTGAAGACCATTTATCTTATGTTGTTATGTGAGTGTGTTGTTCTGATTAGTATTTGGTATCGACATCCATTTTTGTATATGTATTAGGTCATACTCATGTATCCTACATTTATGTGATTTCATTTTGATGCTTTTGATTGTACATAGTACCGCGTTATAATTCTTTTAGTAGTATGATTCTAGACGCATATTTTATGGGTGTTACAAGGACTCACGCCAGCGAAGACCAAGAACTAGTGTACTGTTTTATTGATAATTAAAATTAACTCATTTTTCCTTCTTCTCTTTTGGGGTCTCTAATATGTTAAAGGGTATTTCAAGGCAAGCACTCTTCATTGGTGCATCATAAAGATACGAGATTATGTTTACAAAAAACATTTTCATCTAATATAAATATAAACTCAAGGCAAAAGGAAAAAATTGAAAGTGCAAAATAAAAGTGGTTTACTTTTTAAACCAATAGAAAAAAATAGATCAGATTTTTATATAAAATATACATATAAATTAAAGTTAGTAATCTCACAAACTAACACACACTTACACTTATTTGATCTCAAAGAACAGAGAAACACAAATTTAGTGTTTTTTTAAGAATATAAAATATTGGTCAAATTAGCTTCTTATAACTAAAATTCTTTTATAAGAACTTGTTTGACTAAAATTTAACATTATTAATAACTATTTTTATTTTTCATCGTAAAATTAGCAAATTAAAAAGGCGAAGTCTACTTAAGACACGGGACATTTATATTGCACGAGATGCACGACCCTTGTGCATTATTACACGATGCATGTGGTATCTCTCCATCAAGACTAGTTATGTTGATATCTTCGAGTAAAATGTTGGTGCAACCAATAACATCGCAATCAAGTTTAATTGCATCCTTACTAATTGTGGTTCCATGAATGTTTCGAAAAATAACATCACTAACTTTTATTGCTTTGCTTCCACGGTCTACTTTTCTTGCATTGTTCAAAATATTGTATGCATCATAATGTTGATCAATAATTATTGGGTTTTTAACCCCAATAAGTATAATATCTTCATAAGTTATGTTCCTCGCATACCCTGATCCTCCCTAATTCAAATAACAAGAACAAAATATTAGTGTTATTATTTATGATTAAATCTACACAATATTTTAAGATAATCAATTATCAATTAACTAGATTCAATGCCTACCGCCCATGTCTTGATTCTAGCCCCATTGGTTGTTCCTTTAAAGGTGTCATTTCTCACGTGTACTTCTTCTACCGTAGCATATTTTCCATCTTTTCCAAGGCTTCCAACACTATGTATTCACAAATACACCCAAATGACGTTATTGTTTCATTAAAAATGATGAAATATTAAAATAATGTAAAAATTATATAGTATTTGCACAACGAACCTAATGCCATGACCAGATCCACATTTAATACCAACTATATTGATGAGTTTGGAACCACTGTTAATGGCTATGCAATCGTCACCTATAATAATAAATTGAAAAGAAAGTGAATGGGAGAGAAATCACATAATTATGGAGGAAAAAGTGTCCAATATTACTTAATTAATTTTTAACTTTATGATTAACTTAAATATTTAAAGATCGAAAATATATAGAACTGAACCAGTTGAGATGGTCGATTTTTCAACATGGATGTTTGTTGATGTTGAGATATCAATCCCATCAGTGTCTGGACTATTCTCTGGTGAAATTATATGAAGACGCGAGAGTAAAGCGCCATTGCATGAAGTTATGCTTATGTGATTTTTTGGACTGTTGATGTGTGTCAATGGGCCAATCAGCTTTAGATTATCACATTTAAGAAATCGAAGAGCCTGCACATACATATTATATACAAGTTATACACTTGAAAATTAAGACTTAAAGTGTGTGTACATATACAATTATATCATTATCATTTTAATTTCAACATGAGAGACTATATTGTTTACATAATGAATTAACTTACTGTTGGTCTATTACTTTGCCTCCACCAAGGAGCACCTTTACCATCAATTTTTCCTCCTCCATTGATAACAAGACCATCGATACCATCGAATTTAACCCATGACTCATCATCGTCATTATTAACCCATTTCCAATTCTTAGGATTTTTTGGCGCAATGATAGTTCCCATAATCTGTTAAACCAGATATTGTTATAATGTTGCTGATAAATATACTAGTCAAACAAAAAATTTGATTAATAAGATTAAGAGTGAATAAATAAATATAACTAAAAATAATCATCAGCTAACATGATTATAATTTTAAAATTAAAAAAAGAAAAGGTATACATATATGTCATCATTCAAAAGTTCAATATTGTAAATGTTAGGGTTTTATGATACATTTGATAAAAACAAGTTTACATACCATAACATTAATGGTTGTTGATTTGCAGGGACCTTGGAAGGATAAAGGTTGCAACATGAATGTTTTGTGTTGGGGTATGATAAGTGTTGGAGTGCCTCTGGTTGTAACACACACGGCTTGCCATGCTTTTAGAAAAGCCTTTGTATATAAGATAGAAAATTATATTAGGTTTGAGAAATTTTATCTGACAATATTATATATAAGTATATTTAAATTGTATGAAAAAATTATAACTATAATAAAAATATCTTACAATTGAATCATCAGTAAGGCCATCGCCTTTAGCACCATAATTAACAACGTTAAAATCAATAGCGCCTACTAATCTAAAACACAACCAATGTGAAGCTATTACAAACACTAGAAAAAGAGGAAACAAGTCTTTCATCTTTAAAGTGAAAAGAAAAAAAAATTAATATAGTTCAAATTGTTGAGTACTAGAGAAATGACGATGATTTATATATGGGAAATTTTCAATCAACAATGATGTTATTGATATTAATTTCTATAATCAAAATACTTAATTAAAATTAAACAAAAAACAATTGTGCAACATGCAAATATCAATTTTGCGGCATGGTGTGAGAGTTAATGAGAAAGATTTGTTAATGTTAAATCAAAAAGCTAAAATGTTAAGAAAATGCATGACAACTAGTTAGTACTAAGATGGAAAAGTTAAAGTTTAATGAATCCAAATCTTTTTAACATGAATATGATTTAAATGAGAAAAAATTATAAAAATGGTGTGCAAATATAATAAATGAATTGCATGAAGAGAATATAAAACCATTTTTCTTTTTTCTCTTTTTAATTCTATGTTAATGCCAAAAAAATATAAATTTTATAATAAAAATGAACATCTTATTTTTGAATAAGCCATTAGTCTAAAAAATGATAACATTTTTATATCTTGAGAAACAATATTGATTCGTTTTTAGTCATTAAAATAGTATCATTTTATTTTATCTCTTGACATTTTTAGATTGGCTTTTAGTCATTAGAAAACAAAATTTATTTTGCTTTTACATTTATCTAATTATTTTTTATTATTTTGAAATAAATCTAATTTAAAAATGATTTTTGAAATTCATTTTTTTTACGAAGGGTTAAACTATATATTGCACGTATTTATTCAGACTAATTATAACTTCAACAAATTTTAAATGGAGTTTAAAAACTCCATGGACCAAACTTACTTTTATTTTTATCTTTTCAATGTCTTAAAACAAAAATATTTTAAGTAGAAAAGAAAAAAAATTATATATTAAACTATATTTAAATCCTAGACATATGTTGAGATTCCATGGTAAAGAAAGCGTAAAAGTGTAATGACACTTCAAGTTTGACGAGTACCGATAGTATTAATTTCAGTATGAATCAAGCATAGTGAATATATTGAATGTTAAAACTCCTATGGCTTGCCTTAAGTGTAGTTTGTTATTAGGAGGATAAGACCAAGAGCAGAGTGAGGTAGGTAAACCCAAAAGACATCACCTTAATGGATATGATCCAATCAAACGGAGGGAGTTAATTCTGTGAAATCTCCCCTTAATGGACTGGATTAGTAATTATTCACGAAGGTTCATTATGCTAACCACCATCTGAGTTTTACATGGCTTGTAAAAATAGGATGTCCAATTTCAAGCGTTGAGTGAAGCTGAACAAAATTTAATTTCTTTTACTTTGCTCATCAAACACGTAAGTGTAGTGCTAGGGAATTGAGGATAGTAATAGAAAACACTTTTGCCGAGCAGACTTGTGGTCTTGTTAAGACTCCACTGAGGTAGTTGTATCTTGCCCAATGCTAACATTTTAGGTAATCAGGTGAAGGAAAAAGAAAAAGGCAAAAAGTCTTGAATACTTTGAAGACCATTTATCTTATGTTGTTATGTGAGTGTGTTGTTCTGATTAGTATTTGGTATCGACATCCATTTTTGTATATGTATTAGGTCATACTCGTGTATCCTACATTTATGTGATTTCATTTTGATGCTTTTGATTGTACATAGTACCGCGTTATAATTCTTTTAGTAGTATGATTCTAGACGCATATTTTCTGGGTGTTACAAGGACTCACGCCAGCGAAGACCAAAAACTAGTGTACTGTTTTATTGATAATTAAAATTAACTCATTTTTCCTTCTTCTCTTTTGGGGTCTCTAATATGTTGGAGGGTCTTTCAAGGCAAGCACTCTTCATTGGTGCATCATAAAGATACGAGATTATGTTTACAATAACATTTTCATCTAATATAAATATAAACTCAAGGCAAAAGGAAAAAATTGAAAGTGAAAAATAAAAGTGGTTTACTTTTTAAACCAATAGAAAAAAATAGATCAGATTTTTATATAAAATATACATATAAATTAAAGTTAGTAATATCACAAACTAACACACACTTACACTTATTTGATCTCAAAGAACAGAGAAACACAAATTTAGTGTTTTTTTAAGAATATAAAATATTGATCAAATTAGCTTCTTATAACTAAAATTCTTTTATAAGAACTTGTTTGACTAAAATTTAACATTATTAATAACTATTTTTATTTTTCATCGTAAAATTAGCAAATTAAAAAGGCGAAGTCTACTTAAGACACGGGACATTTATATTGCACGAGATGCACGACCCTTGTGCATTATTACACGATGCATGTGGTATCTCTCCATCAAGACTAGTTATGTTGATATCTTCGAGTAAAATGTTGGTGCAACCAATAACATCACAATCAAGTTTAATTGCATCCTTACTAATTGTGGTTCCATGATTGTTTCGAAAAATAACATCACTAACTTTTACTGCCTTGCTTCCACGGTCTACTTTTCTTGCATTGTTCAAAATATTGTATGCATCATAATGTTGATCAATAATTATTGGGTTTTTAACCCCAATAAGTATAATATCTTCATAAGTTATGTTCCTCGCATACCCTGATCCTCCCTAATTCAAATAACAAGAACAAAATATTAGTGTTATTATTTATGATTAAATCTACACAATATTTTAAGATAATCAATTATCAATTAACTAGATTCAATGCCTACTGCCCATGTCTTGATTCTAGCCCCATTGGTTGTTCCTTTAAAGGTGACATTTCTCACGTGTACTTCTTCTACCGTAGCATATTTCCCATCTTTTCCAAGGCTTCCAACACTATGTATTCACAAATACACCCAAATGACGTTATTGTTTCATTAATAATGATGAAATATTAAAATAATGTAAAAATTATATAGTATTTGCACAACGAACCTAATGCCATGACCAAATCCACATTTAATACCAACTATATTGATGAGTTTGGAACCACTATTAATGGCTATGCAATCGTCACCTATAATAATAAATTGAAAAGAAAGTGATTGGGAGAGAAATCACATAATTATGGAGGAAAAAGTGTCCAATATTACTTAATTAATTTTTAACTTTATGATTAACTTAAATATTTAAAGATCGAAAATATATAGAACTGAACTAGTTGAGATGGTCGATTTTTCAACATGGATGTTTGTTGATGTTGAGATATCAATCCCATCAGTGTCTGGACTATTCTCTGGTGAAATTATATGAAGACGCGAGAGTAAAGCGCCATTGCATGAAGTTATGCTTATGTGATTTTTTGGACTGTTGATGTGTGTCAATGGGCCAATCAGCTTTAGATTATCACATTTAAGAAATCGAAGAGCCTGCACATACATATTATATACAAGTTATACACTTGAAAATTAAGACTTAAAGTGTGTGTACATATACAATTATATCATTATCATTTTAATTTCAACATGATAGACTATATTGTTTACATAATGAATTAACTTACTGTTGGTCTATTACTTTGCCTGTACCAAGGAGCACCTTTACCATCAATTTTTCCTCCTCCATTGATAACAAGACCATCGATACCATCGAATTTAACCCATGACTCATCATCGTCATTATTAACCCATTTCCAATTCTTAGGATTTTTTGGCGCAGTGATAGTTCCCATAATCTGTTAAACCAAATATTGTTATAATGTTGCTGATAAATATACTAGTCAAACAAAAAATTTGATTAATAAGATTAAGAGTGAATAAATAAATATAACTAAAAATAATCATCAGCTAACATGATTATAATTTTAAAATTAAAAAAAGAAAAGGTATACATATATGTCATCATTCAAAAGTTCAATATTGTAAATGTTAGGGTTTTATGATACATTTGATAAAAACAAGTTTACATACCATAACATTAATGGTTGTTGATTTGCAGGGACCTTGGAAGGATAAAGGTTGCAACATGAATGTTTTGTGTTGGGGTATGATAAGTGTTGGAGTGCCTCTGGTTGTAACACACACGGCTTGCCATGCTTTTAGAAAAGCCTTTGTATATAAGATAGAAAATTATATTAGGTTTGAGAAATTTTATCTGACAATATTATATATAAGTATATTTAAATTGTATGAAAAAATTATAACTATAATAAAAATATCTTACAATTGAATCATCAGTAAGGCCATCGCCTTTAGCACCATAATTAACAACGTTAAAATCAATAGCGCCTACTAATCTAAAACACAACCAATGTGAAGCTATTACAAACACTAGAAAAAGAGGAAACAAGTCTTTCATCTTTAAAGTGAAAAGAAAAAAAAAATTAATATAGTTCAAATTGTTGAGTACTAGAGAAATGACGATGATTTATATATGGGAAATTTTCAATCAACAATGATGTTATTGATATTAATTTCTATAATCAAAATACTTAATTAAAATTAAACAAAAAACAATTGTGCAACATGCAAATATCAATTTTGCGGCATGGTGTGAGAGTTAATGAGAAAGATTTGTTAATGTTAAATCAAAAAGCTAAAATGTTAAGAAAATGCATGACAACTAGTTAGTACTAAGATGGAAAAGTTAAAGTTTAATGAATCCAAATCTTTTTAACATGAATATGATTTAAATGAGAAAAAATTATAAAAATGGTGTGCAAATATAATAAATGAATTGCATGAAGAGAATATAAAACCATTTTTCTTTTTTCTCTTTTTAATTCTATGTTAATGCCAAAAAAATATAAATTTTATAATAAAAATGAACATCTTATTTTTGAATAAGCCATTAGTCTAAAAAATGATAACATTTTTATATCTTGAGAAACAATATTGATTCGTTTTTAGTCATTAAAATAGTATCATTTTATTTTATCTCTTGACATTTTTAGATTGGCTTTTAGTCATTAGAAAACAAAATTTATTTTGCTTTTACATTTATCTAATTATTTTTTATTATTTTGAAATAAATCTAATTTAAAAATGATTTTTGAAATTCATTTTTTTTACGAAGGGTTAAACTATATATTGCACGTATTTATTCAGACTAATTATAACTTCAACAAATTTTAAATGGAGTTTAAAAACTCCATGGACCAAACTTACTTTTATTTTTATCTTTTCAATGTCTTAAAACAAAAATATTTTAAGTAGAAAAGAAAAAAAATTATATATTAAACTATATTTAAATCCTAGACATATGTTGAGATTCCATGGTAAAGAAAGCGTAAAAGTGTAATGACACTTCAAGTTTGACGAGTACCGATAGTATTAATTTCAGTATGAATCAAGCATAGTGAATATATTGAATGTTAAAACTCCTATGGCTTGCCTTAAGTGTAGTTTGTTATTAGGAGGATAAGACCAAGAGCAGAGTGAGGTAGGTAAACCCAAAAGACATCACCTTAATGGATATGATCCAATCAAACGGAGGGAGTTAATTCTGTGAAATCTCCCCTTAATGGACTGGATTAGTAATTATTCACGAAGGTTCATTATGCTAACCACCATCTGAGTTTTACATGGCTTGTAAAAATAGGATGTCCAATTTCAAGCGTTGAGTGAAGCTGAACAAAATTTATTTTCTTTTACTTTGCTCATCAAACACGTAAGTGTAGTGCTAGGGAATTGAGGATAGTAATAGAAAACACTTTTGCCGAGCAGACTTGTGGTCTTGTTAAGACTCCACTGAGGTAGTTGTATCTTGCCCAATGCTAACATTTTAGGTAATCAGGTGAAGGAAAAAGAAAAAGGCAAAAAGTCTTGAAGACTTTGAAGACCATTTATCTTATGTTGTTATGTGAGTGTGTTGTTCTGATGAGTATTTGGTATCGACATCCATTTTTGTATATGTATTAGGTCATACTCATGTATCCTACATTTATGTGATTTCATTTTGATGCTTTTGATTGTACATAGTACCGCGTTATAATTCTTTTAGTAGTATGATTCTAGACGCATATTTTCTGGGTGTTACAAGGACTCACGCCAGCGAAGACCAAAAACTAGTGTACTGTTTTATTGATAATTAAAATTAACTCATTTTTCCTTCTTCTCTTTTAGGGACTCTAATATGTTGGAGGGTCTTTCAAGGCAAGCACTCTTCATTGGTGCATCATAAAGATACGAGATTATGTTTACAATAACATTTTCATCTAATATAAATATAAACTCAAGGCAAAAGGAAAAAATTGAAAGTGAAAAATAAAAGTGGTTTACTTTTTAAACCAATAGAAAAAAATAGATCAGATTTTTATATAAAATATACATATAAATTAAAGTTAGTAATATCACAAACTAACACACACTTACACTTATTTGATCTCAAAGAACAGAGAAACACAAATTTAGTGTTTTTTTAAGAATATAAAATATTGATCAAATTAGCTTCTTATAACTAAAATTCTTTTATAAGAACTTGTTTGACTAAAATTTAACATTATTAATAACTATTTTTATTTTTCATCGTAAAATTAGCAAATTAAAAAGGCGAAGTCTACTTAAGACACGGGACATTTATATTGCACGAGATGCACGACCCTTGTGCATTATTACACGATGCATGTGGTATCTCTCCATCAAGACTAGTTATGTTGATATCTTCGAGTAAAATGTTGGTGCAACCAATAACATCACAATCAAGTTTAATTGCATCCTTACTAATTGTGGTTCCATGATTGTTTCGAAAAATAACATCACTAACTTTTACTGCCTTGCTTCCACGGTCTACTTTTCTTGCATTGTTCAAAATATTGTATGCATCATAATGTTGATCAATAATTATTGGGTTTTTAACCCCAATAAGTATAATATCTTCATAAGTTATGTTCCTCGCATACCCTGATCCTCCCTAATTCAAATAACAAGAACAAAATATTAGTGTTATTATTTATGATTAAATCTACACAATATTTTAAGATAATCAATTATCAATTAACTAGATTCAATGCCTACTGCCCATGTCTTGATTCTAGCCCCATTGGTTGTTCCTTTAAAGGTGACATTTCTCACGTGTACTTCTTCTACCGTAGCATATTTCCCATCTTTTCCAAGGCTTCCAATACTATGTATTCACAAATACACCCAAATGACGTTATTGTTTCATTAATAATGATGAAATATTAAAATAATGTAAAAATTATATAGTATTTGCACAACGAACCTAATGCCATGACCAAATCCACATTTAATACCAACTATATTGATGAGTTTGGAACCACTATTAATGGCTATGCAATCGTCACCTATAATAATAAATTGAAAAGAAAGTGATTGGGAGAGAAATCACATAATTATGGAGGAAAAAGTGTCCAATATTACTTAATTAATTTTTAACTTTATGATTAACTTAAATATTTAAAGATCGAAAATATATAGAACTGAACTAGTTGAGATGGTCGATTTTTCAACATGGATGTTTGTTGATGTTGAGATATCAATCCCATCAGTGTCTGGACTATTCTCTGGTGAAATTATATGAAGACGCGAGAGTAAAGCGCCATTGCATGAAGTTATGCTTATGTGATTTTTTGGACTGTTGATGTGTGTCAATGGGCCAATCAGCTTTAGATTATCACATTTAAGAAATCGAAGAGCCTGCACATACATATTATATACAAGTTATACACTTGAAAATTAAGACTTAAAGTGTGTGTACATATACAATTATATCATTATCATTTTAATTTCAACATGATAGACTATATTGTTTACATAATGAATTAACTTACTGTTGGTCTATTACTTTGCCTCTACCAAGGAGCACCTTTACCATCAATTTTTCCTCCTCCATTGATAACAAGACCATCGATACCATCGAATTTAACCCATGACTCATCATCGTCATTATTAACCCATTTCCAATTCTTAGGATTTTTTGGCGCAGTGATAGTTCCCATAATCTGTTAAACCAAATATTGTTATAATGTTGCTGATAAATATACTAGTCAAACAAAAAATTTGATTAATAAGATTAAGAGTGAATAAATAAATATAACTAAAAATAATCATCAGCTAACATGATTATAATTTTAAAATTAAAAAAAGAAAAGGTATACATATATGTCATCATTCAAAAGTTCAATATTGTAAATGTTAGGGTTTTATGATACATTTGATAAAAACAAGTTTACATACCATAACATTAATGGTTGTTGATTTGCAGGGACCTTGGAAGGATAAAGGTTGCAACATGAATGTTTTGTGTTGGGGTATGATAAGTGTTGGAGTGCCTCTGGTTGTAACACACACGGCTTGCCATGCTTTTAGAAAAGCCTTTGTATATAAGATAGAAAATTATATTAGGTTTGAGAAATTTTATCTGACAATATTATATATAAGTATATTTAAATTGTATGAAAAAATTATAACTATAATAAAAATATCTTACAATTGAATCATCAGTAAGGCCATCGCCTTTAGCACCATAATTAACAACGTTAAAATCAATAGCGCCTACTAATCTAAAACACAACCAATGTGAAGCTATTACAAACACTAGAAAAAGAGGAAACAAGTCTTTCATCTTTAAAGTGATAAGAAAAAAAAAATTAATATAGTTCAAATTGTTGAGTACTAGAGAAATGACGATGATTTATATATGGGATATTTTCAATCTGTTAGTTATTATTATTATTATCAATATTATTATTATATTATTTTATTGTATCTTTGTAAGGGTAGTTTAGTCTTATCTAGCTTTTAGTATTTATACTCTTGTGTAACCCTTACTCTTTAGTTTTTGCTCATTCTATTGTAACCCTAAATGAAAAGGTCCTTCTTATTCTCTATGTTTGTATACGTTTATTATTGTTAACATGGTATCAAAGAGCTCGGTTTGATTTCAGATCTGCGGTAAAGGGGCCACATATTTTTTACGGTGTTGATTAATTGAAATGCTGATGGTACTGTTTGGAATAAATCTTATGACCGTTGGCTTTCCGGTGTTGGGCCAATTTCACTAGTGATTTGGTAATGTTTCTTTGCTTTCTCATACTGTTCCTTTGCAATATGCTTGACGTCATGAAATATCCATGTTGTTTCTTTAGTTATGGCATAAAGGCATGATTGAATAAAAAAAAAAGAAATTGATAATTTGGAGAAGATCATCCTTGGATATATTGACGTGGCGGTGTTTTTTAAGACCAATTTTAGTTGATAATTTTTTTATTGTGGTGTTTTGGTTATTTCATAATTATTTACAATGAGTAATGATAAAGATGATTCTCTTCAGTCTGTCAGTGTCCAACTCAATGGAGAAAATTATTCTTATTGGAGTTAAGTAATGAAAAATTTTTTGAAAGGAAAAAGAATGTGGAGGTATGTTCATGGAACCTCCGTTAAACCTACAGATAAAAAGGATGAAGCAAAATATGCAAAAGAGTTGGAAACATGGGATGTTAGTAATTCTAAGATCCTTACTTGGATCAATAATTCTGTTTCTCAGTCAATAGGTGTGCAACTGGCAAAGTATGATACTGCTAAGGAGGTTTGGGACCATTTGAAACGTTTGTATGCTCAATCTAATTTTGCAAAACGGTACCAGTTGGAGAGTGACATTAGAGCTCTGAAACAGAATAATATGACTATTCAGGAATTTTATTCAGCTATGAATAATTTGTGGGATCAATTGGCTCTTATGGAATCAACAGAATTGAAAGTTGTCAAAGCATACACTGATCAAAGAGAAGAGCAACGTTTGGTTCAATTTTTGATGGCGCTTAGGGATGATTTTGAGGGACTACGTGGGGGTATTTTGCATCGTAACCCTCTTCCTAATGTAGATTCAGTTTTTAATGAATTGTTGGCAGAAGAAATTAGACTCAAGTCCCACTCCAGTTTGATTCCAAATAAAGGAGTTCTCCCTACTCCTCCGTCTGTTTTTGCTGCTCCAGTTCACAAGGGAAAATCTCAAGGTAGGGTTGGTTTAGGTAGTGATGAATGTGCTTTTTGTAAGGAGAAAGGTCATTGGAAAGCACAATGCCCCAGATTGTTGAAAGGAAATAAAAAAAATTTCAAGAGTTCATCATCCAATGTGGCTGCTGCTGCTCCTACTACCATTGGTTCTAGTTTTGATCATGTATATCCATCTGAGACTACTTCTTAAATATCTGATATTGCAGAGCAGCTCCAAAAGCTTCTTGCTACTCAGTCACGTGCCATGTCTGCTTCCTCTAATAAAGGTTTGAACTCTTCTTGTTTGTCAGGTATATCTTCTCCCATATGGATACTTGACTCTGGAGCATCGCATCATATGTCATATGATGCAAAATCATTTGTGTCCTTGAATACCACATCATCTATGTCAGTTATGACTGCTGATGGCACTAATATGCCATTAGCAGGCATTGGTTCTGTCTCCACACCTAATTTTTCATTTTCTGATGTTTATTATATTCCTAGCCTCACTTTGAGTCTTGCTTCTGTTAGTCAATTGTGTGATTCTGGTTACTCAATTATGTTTTCTTCCACTTCTTGTTGTGTGCAGGATCCTCATTCCGGGAGGCTGATTGGGACAGGCCGTAGACAAGGGGGACTTTATGTTTTGGATGAGTTGAGAGTCTCAGATACTGCAGCCTCAACCTCTACTTCCACAACTGATTTATTATCCTCTTTTCGTTTGAATTCTTCGTCTTCTAGTTTTTATTTATGGCATTACCGTCTTGGACATGTCTCTGCTTCTAGATTAAAGTATTTGGCTTCTACTGGAGCTTTAGGAAAGTTACAAACCAGTGATATCTCAGATTGTTGTGGTTGTAAACTTGCTAAATTTTCAGCTTTACCATTTAGTAAAAGTGTTTCCATTTCATATGCACCGTTTGACTTAATTCACTCTGATGTATGGGGTCCATCACCGCTTGTTTCTAAGGGTGGATCTAGATATTATGTTTCATTTATTGATGACTATACTCGTTATTGTTGGGTTTACCTTATGAAAAATCGTTCTGAATTTTTTGACATTTATTGTATGTTTCGTGCTATGGTTAAGACTCAACATAATGTTGTTATAAAGTGCTTCCGTTGTGATTTAGGTGGTGAATATACCTCTAATAAATTCTCTGAATTGCTTGCTTTTGATGGTACAATTCATCAAACATCTTGTACTGATACACCTCAACAGAATGGAGTTGCTGAAAGGAAACACCGACACATTATTGAGACTGCTCGTTCTCTTTTGCTGTCTGCTTTGGTTCCTAGTGAATTTTGGGGTGAAACTGTTCTTACTGCTGTTCATGTTACTAATAGAATTCCATCGTCTGTCACATCAGGTTTGTCTCCCTTTGAAAAATTATATAACTCCATCCCTGATTATTCCTCTTTGAAAGTGTTTGGTTCTACTTGTTTTGTTCTTCGCCCACAAGTAGAACGTAGTAAGTTGTCTTCTCGTTCTGCTATATGTGTTTTTCTTGGTTATGGAGATGGCCAAAAGGGTTATCGTTGTTATGATCCTAGTGCAAAGAAATTGTATGTTTCTCGTCATGTTGTTTTCCTTGAACATATTCCTTTTTACTCTCTTTCTTCTGATTCTTATATTACTAGCAGTTCAAAACTTACTCACATCGATCCTTTTGGTCATAATGATAATGTTTCTAGTGATTGTAATTTTGAGAATTGCAGGACTGATACTACTGCTACTCCAGATACTAACTTCCCTCTTGTTCCCACTGCTACCCAAGAACCTCCTGCGACTGTTGATCCTCCAAATCCCCGTTATCCCTTTCGTGATCGTAAGTCTACTCAATTGCCTGATTTTGTCTATTCTACTTACTCTGCTTCGTTTGCTTCTTTTCTAACATCTATCCATAGTTTGTCTGAGCCATCTTCCTATAAAGAGGCTATTCTTGACCCTCTTTGGCAACAGGCTATGGCAGAAGAACTTTCTGCTTTGCACAAAACAGATACTTGGGAATTAGTACCTCTTCCATCTGGAAAACGTGCTATTGGATCTCGTTGGATATACAAGATCAAAACTAAGTCTGATGGGTCAGTTGAGCGCTACAAAGCAAGACTTGTTGCTAAGGGATTCTCTCAACAATATGGTATGGATTATGAAGAAACTTTTGCTCCTGTTGCTAAGATGACTACTATTCGCACTCTTATTGCAGTAGCATCTGTTCGTCAGTGGCATATTTCACAAATGGATGTTAAAAATGCATTTTTAAATGGTGATCTTCAAGAAGAAGTTTATATGGTACCCCCACAAGGTGTTTCTCATAATCAAGGGGAAGTGTGTAAGTTGAAGAAGGCATTATATGGTCTGAAACAAGCTCCACGGGCATGGTTTGAGAAGTTTACCACTGTGATTACATCTATTGGCTTTCACTCTAGTGATCATGATTCTGCTTTGTTTGTCAAGACTACTAATCATGGTCGTATTTTACTCTCACTATATGTTGATGATATGATTATTACAGGTGATGATATGGATGGAATTAATGATTTGAAATTAGAGTTAGCAAAACAGTTTGAGATGAAAGACTTAGGTACTCTGCGCTGTTTCTTGGGCATTGAAGTTGCCTACTCTCCTAGAGGATATCTTCTCTCCCAATCCAAGTATATTGCCAACATTCTTGAACAGACTCGTCTTTCTGATACTAGAATAGCAGATAGTCCTCTTGAGTTGAATGTGAAATATGCTCCATCTGATGGTATTCCTCTGCCAGATCCCACCTTATATCGTACTTTGGTTGGCAGCCTGGTGTACCTTACGATTACTAGACCAGACATTGCATATGCTGTTCATGTTGTTAGTCAGTTTGTTGTATCTCCTACTACAGTGCATTGGGCAGCTGTTCTTCGTATATGTCGTTATCTTCGGGGAACCCAGTTTCAAAGTCTTCTCTTTCCCTCATCATCCTCATTGGAACTGCGTGCTTATTCTGATGCAGATTGGGCTGGTGACCCCACAGATCGTAAGTCTACCACGGGGTTTTGTGTCTTTCTTGGAGATTCTCTTATTTCTTGGAAGAGTAAGAAACAAGATATTGTCTCTCGTTCTTCTACAGAAGCTGAGTATCGTGCTATGGCATCCACCACTACAGAAATAGTTTGGTTACGATGGTTACTTTATGATATGGGCGTCACTCTTTCTGAACCAACTCCTATGTATTGTGATAACAAAAGTGCAACTCAAATTGCCCACAACTCGGTCTTTCATGAACGTACCAAACACATCGAGATTGATTGTCACTTCACTCGTCATCATCTTCAGCATGGGACAATTACTCTACCGTTTGTCTCCTCTGTTTTGCAAATTGCTGATTTGTTTACGAAGACGCATTCCGTTAAACGTTTTCGATTTTTGATTGACAAACTCTCGATGCTCTCTGCTAATACATCTTGAGTTTGAGGGGAGATGTTAGTTATTATTATTATTATCAATATTATTATTATATTATTTTATTGTATCTTTGTAAGGGTAGTTTAGTCTTATCTAGCTTTTAGTATTTATACTCTTGTGTAACCCTTACTCTTTAGTTTTTGCTCATTCTATTGTAACCCTAAATGAAAAGGTCCTTCTTATTCTCTATGTTTGTATACGTTTATTATTGTTAACACAATCAACAATGATGTTATTGATATTAATTTCTATAATCAAAATACTTAATTAAAATTAAACAAAAAACAATTGTGCAACATGCAAATATCAATTTTGCGGCATGGTGTGAGAGTTAATGAGAAAGATTTGTTAATGTTAAATCAAAAAGCTAAAATGTTAAGAAAATGCATGACAACTAGTTAGTACTAAGATGGAAAAGTTAAAGTTTAATGAATCAAAATCTTTTTAACATGAATATGATTTAAATGAGAAAAAATTATAAAAATGGTGTGCAAATATAATAAATGAATTGCATGAAGAGAATATAAAACCATTTTTATTTTTTCTCTTTTTAATTCTATGTTAATGCCAAAAAAATATAAATTTTATAATAAAAATGAACATCTTATTTTTGAATAAGCCATTAGTCTAAAAAATGATAACATTTTTATATCTTGAGAAACAATATTGATTCGTTTTTAGTCATTAAAATAGTATCATTTTATTTTATCTCTTGACATTTGTAGATTGACTTTTAGTCATTAGAAAACAAAATTTATTTTGCTTTTACATTTATCTAATTATTTTTTATTATTTTGAAATAAATCTAATTTAAAAATGATTTTTGAAATTCATTTTTTTTACGAAGGGTTAAACTATATATTGCACGTATTTATTCAGACTAATTATAACTTCAACAAATTTTAAATGGAGTTTAAAAACTCCATGGACCAAACTTACTTTTATTTTTATCTTTCCAATGTCTTAAAACAAAAATATTTTAAGTAGAAAAGAAAAAAAAATTATATATTAAACTATATTTAAATCCTAGACATATGTTGAGATTCCATGGTAAAGAAAGCGTAAAAGTGTAATGACACTTCAAGTTTGACGAGTACCGATAGTATTAATTTCAGTATGAATCAAGCATAGTGAATATATTGAATGTTAAAACTCCTATGGCTTGCCTTAAGTGTAGTTTGTTATTAGGAGGATAAGACCAAGAGCAGAGTGAGGTAGGTAAACCCAAAAGACATCACCTTAGTGGATATGATCCAATCAAACGGAGGGAGTTAATTCTGTGAAATCTCCCCTTAATGGACTGGATTAGTAATTATTCACGAAGGTTCATTATGCTAACCACCATCTGAGTTTTACATGGCTTGTAAAAATAGGATGTCCAATTTCAAGCGTTGAGTGAAGCTGAACAAAATTTATTTTCTTTTACTTTGCTCATCAAACACGTAAGTGTAGTGCTAGGGAATTGAGGATAGTAATAGAAAACACTTTTGCCGAGCAGACTTGTGGTCTTGTTAAGACTCCACTGAGGTAGTTGTATCTTGCCCAATGCTAACATTTTAGGTAATCAGGTGAAGGAAAAAGAAAAAGGCAAAAAGTCTTGAAGACTTTGAAGACCATTTATCTTATGTTGTTATGTGAGTGTGTTGTTCTGATTAGTATTTGGTATCGACATCCATTTTTGTATATGTATTAGGTCATACTCATGTATCCTACATTTATGTGATTTCATTTTGATGCTTTTGATTGTACATAGTACCGCGTTATAATTCTTTTAGTAGTATGATTCTAGACGCATATTTTCTGGGTGTTACAAGGACTCACGCCAGCGAAGACCAAAAACTAGTGTATTGTTTTATTGATAATTAAAATTAACTCATTTTTCCTTCTTCACTTTTGGGGTCTCTAATATGTTGGAGGGTCTTTCAAGGCAAGCACTCTTCATTGGTGCATCATAAAGATACGAGATTATGTTTACAAAAAACATTTTCATCTAATATAAATATAAACTCAAGGCAAAAGGAAAAAATTGAAAGTGAAAAACAAAAGTGGTTTACTTTTTAAACCAATAGAAAAAAATAGATCAGATTTTTATATAAAATATACATATAAATTAAAGTTAGTAATATCACAAACTAACACACACTTACACTTATTTGATTTCAAAGAACAGAGAAACACAAATTTAGTGTTTTTTTAAGAATATAAAATATTGGTCAAATTAGCTTCTTATAACTAAAATTCTTTTATAAGAACTTGTTTGACTAAAGTTTAACATTATTAATAACTATTTTTATTTTTCATCGTAAAATTAGCAAATTAAAAAGGCGAAGTCTACTTAAGACACGGGACATTTATATTGCACGAGATGCACGACCCTTGTGCATTATTACACGATGCATGTGGTATCTCTCCATCAAGACTAGTTATGTTGATATCTTCGAGTAAAATGTTGGTGCAACCAATAACATCACAATCAAGTTTAATTGCATCCTTACTAATTGTGGTTCCATGAATGTTTCGAAAAATAACATCACTAACTTTTACTGCCTTGCTTCCACGGTCTACTTTTCTTGCATTGTTCAAAATATTGTATGCATCATAATGTTGATCAATAATTATTGGGTTTTTAACCCCAATAAGTATAATATCTTCATAAGTTATGTTCCTCGCATACCCTGATCCTCCCTAATTCAAATAACAAGAACAAAATATTAGTGTTATTATTTATGATTAAATCTACACAATATTTTAAGATAATCAATTATCAATTAACTAGATTCAATGCCTACCGCCCATGTCTTGATTCTAGCCCCATTGGTTGTTCCTTTAAAGGTGACATTTCTCACGTGTACTTCTTCTACCGTAGCATATTTCCCATCTTTTCCAAGGCTTCCAACACTATGTATTCACAAATACACCCAAATGACGTTATTGTTTCATTAATAATGATGAAATATTAAAATAATGTAAAAATTATATAGTATTTGCACAACGAACCTAATGCCATGACCAAATCCACATTTAATACCAACTATATTGATGAGTTTGGAACCACTATTAATGGCTATGCAATCGTCACCTATAATAATTAATTGAAAAGAAAGTGAATGGGAGAGAAATCACATAATTATGGAGGAAAAAGTGTCCAATATTACTTAATTAATTTTTAACTTGATGATTAACTTAAATATTTAAAGATCGAAAATATATAGAACTGAACCAGTTGAGATGGTCGATTTTTCAACATGGATGTTTGTTGATGTTGAGATATCAATCCCATCAGTGTTTGGACTATTCTCTGGTGAAATTATATGAAGACGCGAGAGTAAAGCGCCATTGCATGAAGTTATGCTTATGTGATTTTTTGGACCGTTGATGTGTGTCAATGGGCCAATCAGCTTTAGATTATCACATTTAAGAAATCGAAGAGCCTGCACATACATATTATATACTCCCTCCGTCCCAAATTATAAGAGAAATTTACTTTTTAGATTCATTGAATAATTAATGTATCTGGTCTGCATATAGACCAGATACATTAATTATTCAATGAATCAAAAAAGAGAATTTCTCTTATAATTTGGGACAGAGGGAGTACAAGTTATACACTTGAAAATTAAGACTTAAAGTGTGTGTACATATACAATTATATCATTATCATTTTAATTTCAACATAATAGACTATATTGTTTACATAATGAATTAACTTACTGTTGGTCTATTACTTTGCCTCCACCAAGGAGCACCTTGACCATCAATTTTTCCTCCTCCATTGATAACAAGACCATCGATACCATCGAATTTAACCCATGACTCATCATCGTCATTATTTACCCATTTCCAATTCTTAGGATTTTTTGGCGCAATGATAGTTCCCATAATCTGTTAAACCAAATATTGTTATAACGTTGCTGATAAATATACTAGTCAAACAAAAAATTTGATTAATAAGATTAAGAGTGAATAAATAAATATAACTAAAAATAATCATCAGCTAACATGATTATAATTTTAAAATTAAAAAAAGAAAATGTATACATATATGTCATCATTCAAAAGTTCAATATTGTAAATGTTAGGGTTTTATGATACATTTGATAAAAACAAGTTTACATACCATAACATTAATGGTTGTTGATTTGCAGGGACCTTGGAAGGATAAAGGTTGCAACATGAATGTTTTGTGTTGGGGTATGATAAGTGTTGGAGTGCCTCTGGTTGTGACACACACGGCTTGCCATGCTTTTAGAAAAGCCTTTGTATGTAAGATAGAAAATTATATTAGGTTTGAGAAATTTTATCTGACAACATTAAATATAAGTATATTTAAATTGTATGAAAAAATTATAACTATAATAAAAATATCTTACAATTGAATCATCAGTAAGGCCATCGCCTTTAGCACCATAATTAGCAACGTTGAAATCAATAGCGCCTACTAATCTAAAACACAACCAATGTGAAGCTATTACAAACACTAGAAAAAGAGGAAACAAGTCTTTCATCTTTAAAGTGAAAAGAAAAAAAAAATTAATATAGTTCAAATTGTTGAGTACTAGAGAAATGACGACGATTTATATATGGGAAATTTTCAATCAACAATAATGTTATTGATATTAATTTCTATAATCAAAATACTTAATTAAAATTAAACAAAAAACAATTGTGCAACATGTAAATATCAATTTTGCGGTATGGTGTGAGAGTTAATGAGAAAGATTTGTTAATGTTAAATCAAAAAGCTAAAATGTTAAGAAAATGCATGACAACTAGTTAGTACTAAGATGGAAAAGTTAAAGTTTAATGAATCAAAATCTTTTTAACATTAATATGATTTAAATGAGAAAAAATTATAAAAATGGTGTGCAAATATAATAAATGAATTGCATGAAGAGAATATAAAACCATTTTTCTTTTTTCTCTTTTTAATTCTATATTAATGCCAAAAAAATATAAATTTTATAATAAAAATGGACATCTTATTTTTAAATAAGCCATTAGTCTAAAAAATGATAACATTTTTATATCTTGAGAAACAATATTGATTCGTTTTTAGTCATTAAAATAGTACCATTTTATTTTATCTCTTGACATTTTTTGATTGACTTTTAGTCATTAGAAAACATAATTTATTTTTCTTTTACATTTATCTAATTATTTTTTATTATTTTGAAATAAATCTAATTTAAAAATGATTTTTGAAATTCATTTTTTTTACGAAGGGTTAAACTATATATTGCACGTATTTATTCAGACTAATTCTAACTTCAACAAATTTTAAATGGAGTTTAAAAACTCCATGGACCAAACTTACTTTTATTTTTATCTTTCCAATGTCTTAAAACAAAAATATTTTAAATAGAAAAGAAAAAAAGGTATATATTAAACTATATTTAAATCCTAGACATATGTTGAGATTCCATGGTAAAGAAAGCGTAAAAGTGTAATGACACTTCAAGTTTGACGAGTACCGATAGTATTAATTTCAGTATGAATCAAGCATAGTGAATATATTGAATGTTAAAACTCCTATGGCTTGCCTTAAGTGTAGTTTGTTATTAGGAGGATAAGACCAATAGCAGAGTGAGGTAGGTAAACCTAAAAGACATCGCCTTAATTGACATGATCCAATCAAACGGAGGCAGTTAATTCTGTGAAATCACTTGATACCTTGGGCCTAAGCCCTTTGGCAATTGTTTTAAGTCCAGTTGCTACTCGCACCATCGTTTCATATATACATTGCTTTAATATATGCATTACATTACATATACCATAAGTCCATAACATAACCTCTCGTAGTCATAGTCATATGTCACATTTTTGAGAAGTTGGTAAACCAAAGACTTTTTGTATGGTGGGTGAGAACCCATCAATGACCACCACTGATTATACTACCAAGCACATATCTCAAAGATACAGATATCAGTTTTAGACTAACCTAAAGATTTCATTTTATGAACTTGTACATAATCCTTCTTAGTCTATCCCTTTCACTTTGCTTCAATAATACATGTAAACTAAAAATATTTAAATTTAGAAAAACAAGCAATATTTTTTTTGACTAACCTATTTATTTTTCTTCGGCCTTGAGTTTTTGAAAGTTTTATTTTTATTATTTTTCCGGTCAAACAATATACTTTTGAAGTTTATCTCTCTCTCTCATTTCTTATAAAACAAGGGAATGTTGAATATGGAAAGAAAAGAAAACACTTTAATTAGGGAATTTTTTTAATGAATTCTATAGGATAAAAAAAAGTCCTACGAAAATTCAAAAATGTCTTTCAAATTCCGCAAATGTTTTTCAAACGCACTATTAGTCATTTTAAAACACTTCGGAGAATAAATTTAATCATAAAATTGGAACGTACAAAATCGAATATACATGGTATTTGACACATAAACAAACGTGTACAAAATCTGCACCATTAGTCATTTTAAAACACTTCAGAGAATAAATTTAATCATAAAATTGGAGAGTACAAAATCTAATATATATGGTATTTGACACCTAAACGGGTACAAAATCGAATGTATATTTGAACGGATAATCATTTGTAATACATTGGGTGCTAGATCTTTTGTAGTGATCTTTTGTTAACCCGTTTAGAAGTCTACAAAAGTGCTTTTAGCTTTTGACTTTGTGGATGTTAAAGTAGAAATTGAAGTGTTTCAATCAGTGTTTCAATCAATGTTTCAAGTTTTCCATGTGCTTATTATGTTTTCCTATAATAGAATTTTAAATTTAATAAACAAATACAAGAATATTCTCAAGAAACATTTGCAAATAAGATATAGTAAAACTTAAGTAGCAATGTAGAAAGAAGCAGTTTAACAATTGATGGTCATAAAAAATAATAGCCAAATTCCAAGTTGTGTAAAATTTGATACACAGCAAGCACCAATAAACTACGTAGAAAGAACATTTGACTACCAAAAATGTGCATGGCCATAACAGCCACGTGCAAAATTTGTAATAAAATAAACTTCAAATAATACAAAGTTACATGAAGATACTTCTTCATTTACCAGACTTCTTTTTTCTTTTCTTGGATTTCTTTTTATCCTCGGAAGGTTTTTTCTCAGTAGGACCATCATCTTCCTTCTTTTTTCTCTTCTTGGATTTCTTTTTAGCCTCGGTAGGATCATCTTCCATTATATGCTCAAACTCTTCATAACTTGCAAATGGAGAAGCACCAGTTTTACCACCAACGTTACGTTTTCTTTTTCTCTTGTCAACTTGATCTTCAACAACATCCTCTTCATCATCATCGATATCACCTATTTTAAGATCATCGTTATCATCACTTCCTTCATCATCATCATCAATATCACCTATTTGAAGATCATTGTTATCATCACTTCCATCGTCAGCATCGTCCTCATCCATGTCTGAGGGTATATCTATATCTATCTCTCCATCACTAACATCACCGATTAAATCATCATCATCCTCATTGACTACATTATCCAAATCATCGTAATCAAAGTCACCATCTGGTCCTAAAGATGGATCAGCTGAATCCAAGAGATCTTCAATCTCTTCATTATCACTCTCATCACCACCATCAACATCATCATCACCAACATCAAAATAATCTTCAGCATCCTCTTCATCGGCTGTTATCTTCTTCTTTTTCTTTGGTTTTGAAGATGAACTCTTTTTATTTGTATAGAATTTATGGAAGACAAGATCCTCTGGAGGTACATCTGCTTCAGCTAGTGAGAGAATTTCAGGTCCAATTAGGAGGTTATTAACATCCAGCTGCAAAATGGAAAGATAAAAATGTCAAAAACAATTGAATCAGAAGGCTAGTAACCAATGTTGTTTAACAGTGGCTATAGCAGCGCAATGACGCTATAGTGCCATACATTTGAACAACTGATATTTTCTTCACATTGCATTAATCTCACAAATCATTTGCTGAAAAAGAAACAGTAGTAATGTTCGTTGGCGAAAATGGAACAGTTGTTTACCTGCTTGACAGGTTCAATCTGAGAACCACCATGCCAAGTGCTTTGTTTTGGTTTTTTCTCCATGAATTTGTCTAGGAAAGCTGTTAACGAAAGGTCATTTAACGGGTTTCCATTATAGACAATGTTGGCACCGGAAAGAAGAGTTCTTGCCATGGTTGCAACTGAAGGATGTGCATGTGAAGCAAGAACCAATAACTCCCACCAGCTTACACGGTCTGCATTGCTGTTTGAAAGGATAAATTATGTCATTTATGATAAAGAAATGTAATTAGAAGGTGCCACAAGAAAATGAATACGAGGTTCTATAAACAATTTAACTAATTGAATTAGAGAATAAAAGTAAACTTCACATAAGTTCTCTATATAAATTGCTTTTGTAAAAGTTATTGAGAGTTTATAAAAATAAGCTTATAAACGTATAGATATATAGCACAGGTGTCTTCTGCAGTTTGTATAAGCCCCTAATGCATTGAAGAAACAGTTGCAGAAATATATTTCAAATGAGAACTAATATGAAAACAAATCAAAGTAAAATACCAATAAGACGGCTCTCGGTGTCGTGGATCATAGCCTCCAGGCAACAAAGGCTTCTTGGTAGGTTCCTGCAATTTCTGATCTTCATTATCAGATTCAGACTTAGACTTGTTATGATTCTTTTTACTCTTTGCAAGAGAAAAACCTTCATCTTCTAAAGCATCATCAGAATCATCATCATCTTCAGAAGATGCTGGTTGATCATCATCATCGTCGTCGTCGTCATCACTTCCAGAAGAATCTGAGTCAGAATGGGCAACCTCACCATTCTGAACAGGTACAATATCATCACTTTTTTTATCTGATACAGTTACAGGTTCATCACTTTTTTTCTCTGATACAGTTACAGGTTCTTTATCAGTCTCTTCTATAACATCTTCAAAGTGTTCAAGCTCATCATCATCAAAAGACTCATTTTGCAACGCCGTGTTCCTATATAAGACAAGTGAAGATTATGAGTGCACTACTATCTTTTCTGATCAAATGAATAGATGGTAACCTCTTTAATACACTTATCAGTGCATGAATAAAAATGTACAAATTTTTCACACCAATTACTAAAAACAAATATAGTAATAATGGCGATGACACGGCATTAAAAATACAGCTTTACTTGGAATAATGGCGATGACACGGCATTAAAAGTACAGCTTTACTTACCATAAAGGCGGTCTTGCTTTAAAGAGTTCAGAAAGAAGGAAAAGGCATGCACAGGCATATTGCGGTGGCTGCTGAAGTGCAACCTGAATAAATAAAAAACATTGTATTATCTAATCTTAATTGTATAATAGAATAGAACATAGAGAAAATGTTTAATAATCACCTGCAGTAAACGTTTAGAAAATGCAGCTACTCGCTTTATGTTAACATCCCTTTTCATGGCTCTTAGAATAAGTGCAATAAACATTTCTGCCTGAGAACAAACTAGTTAGAAAAAACTTAAACGGTGAAGAATAATAAAATAGCAAACATTTCTGGCCCAAAGATAAAAATGTAAAGTATTTTGCTTGCCTTGGATGTATTCATGACAGCTGGAAGCAGGAGTTTGGAATATAAAGCACGGTAAAATCGATCACTGGCTATCTGATTCTTGGATGAAATTTTATCAAGAAGCATCAGTGCTTGAACTCCTACATTGAAGTTTTTTGAATGAACCTGCAAGGTAACAGTTTTTGTCAAGCTGTCTAATAATCAAAATCAGATACTGTACCAGTTACGTTATCAATTTAGTAATTACCAATTGGAAAAGTACTGGTGTTTGAACATCAACAATGTCATCGGCTTCATTACTCGAGACAAAAGGAAATGCTCTATTCACTCCCTGTGAAAATATCAAATATTGTGTAATTCATGACAAAGGTTGTGGAAAATCCAGACAACGGCTATATTTGACTTTGACGTGTTCAAAATTTCAATAATTAGCTAATATCAATTTATAATATTACTATTGTATACATACGGTTAAGAGAGCTGATAGGAGCCTGGAATCCATTTCCACTTGTGATTCTGACGCCGCTTCTAATTTCTTCTCTTTTGGATTTTCCTTCCCGCTTTTATCGACTTTCTCATTGTTGCTTGGGCCAGTGATCAAAACCTGAAGATCTCTAAGTGTTAATGCTTATTGTGTTTTCTAACTTATTTTGAGAATTCAAATATTATCATGATATTTTAGTTAGAAATAAGCTTAGAGGAGAAAGAATATTAGGGAAAACTGGTATACCTTAAACAGTCCAAAATAAACATCAATCAGACGTTTTGCCACTTTTGGCCCATCTCCTTTATTGGTGAGGCGAATTTGGCTCAAAAAGTTGACCTTGAAATACAGAAAAGGGAATGAAATTCTCCAGTCAAAATCAAAACATGTCTAAGTGGATTAGAATAGATCTAGGTTTTAGTTCGAAAGTCATAACGTTTAAAGGGCCACTTCTGCAACTAAGATTTCTTCACTCGCTAAGAAGAAATCTAACAGAGGCATGGTGCAACCAACTTTGCATTCAATGACATAAGAAACACGGTAAGAAAGGAACAGTAGGACTTACAGCGTGGTACTGTGAACGTGGTCCTAATTTAGGCCGAAAGAGAAAAGTATCCACCTCATTAACAACCACAGCCTGCATGAGAAGAAAAAAACAAATGTGTATAGATTAAAAGGATGACGTCAGAATCTAAAACAAAACATGTGGTAAATCGAAAACTGAAGGTTTGGCCAAGTATGTATATCATCACCAAATAACATTAAACACGAGAAAATAGTCAAAATATTCTAAAAGAGAAGGAAAGCAAAGAAAACAAACGAAACAACGCATTCATACATACCTTCATATTTGGGTGCTGAGACAAAAGGTTGGTCAAGTGATAGTCGGCATTAGATGCTGCCTTATTATCTGGATCCCCGAGCTGGAGAGAAAGAAATAGGGGTTTAGTTTAGTTAGTAATGTTGAAGTTTTGGCAAGTCCACTAAGCACCTTCTATAACACCGCGAAATGAAAGATCAAATATATGGCTTAGTGTGACTCACTTTATTAACTAGTGCAGAGAGTAGTCTGCGCTCTTGCTCTGATTTCCTACTCAGGAGCACATATATGGTCTGCAAGCAAAAAATGACACATCATAAATTAGCTAAATCTTAAGACATTTCTTGACACCTGACCGAAGTTACAAAAGTAAAAAGCATAAAATGCAAGGGAGGGGAGACAATATAATTTTTCCTATTAATCAAAGGTTACTTTTGTATAAAAACTTGAAGTTATTTAAGTTGAGACAATATAGAGTTACTACTTTAATAAAAGTGTGAACAAATATACTAACCTTTAATGACTTGTTTTTCAGAGCAGGGAGCATGTCTCGAGATGCTTCTTCAAGTGCAATAACAAACCGTTCGTATCTGAGGCAGCAGAAGATAGTAAATAAATCACTAAAAAAGGCTTGGATGGACAGAAAATTAACATTGTTTTTGAAAACTGACAGTGTTATGATTACTTGAGTTGAGGATAATATTGATAAATGAAGGTGAAGTATATAGTATAAGGAAGGTTTGGACTATCGGCAATAAGAGTTAATCAGGTGTTTCTCCCATATTTTAGTCGTAGCAGGAGGTTAAATCATTGTGAGTCCTAATTGAAACCAATTATTCTAATAATGGTGGAACTTATTGGAGATGGTGTAATTGAGGTAAAAGAATTACATGTATAGGAATCAACCAAAGTTAAGGAAATAAAAGATGTAGTAGCATTTAGAATATGCCCTTAATCAAGTAAAAACCAGAGAATTTGATTTATGATTGTGATCGTGAACAAAGTTTTTGTCACACATACCTCTGCTTCAAACATTCCTCCCAATACCAGAAAAGTAGAAGGGAGTAGCCATCTTTAGTTTCAGGAAGGTGATTTAGTGGTCGTTGTATCAGGGTCTTCAATTTACGATCAGGCAATAAGCTACAAACAAAATCGGAAAAAATGTAGTAGATCAGAGCATTGATGATATAGGAGATTCAATGTAAGGAAAGGTATACATGTTTCCTGTACAGTCCAAGTAAGCAGATAACTTACATGCATGAAATCCGGCACATTAAATTTCATAGGAAAATTAACCTCTATTGTGCTCTCATTGATGTAGGATCAATGTGGAGGAAGGAACCACAGATTCATTTAATGTGCCGCGTCATAATCGCTAATGATATTTTACAATTTTAAGGATCTATTTGCCAATTCGTGAAAATCAGTGACTATGTTGACTAATGCTGCAATTTGAGGACTAATTTTTCTATTTACTCAAAGTTTTTTCATGACAGGAGAAATGCAAACCTTGCAATGAATAATTCTTGAAGGGCTTCGAAACCTGACAAGGCATGGCGCTTTCCAACCTTGGATGTCACCATTCCTAGTGTAAATAATAAAATCCATCAGGCAACCAAAAGACCCTTAGACAACCAAACATACATACATGCTCTCCCAAAAAAAGTTTTTAAGCAAGTAATTGAGTTAACGCATTGCCGGGAAAAAACAACTAATCAAAACTTGAAATATCCACAATCTCAATACTTATTTAGAGTTTACATTTACATTTCAACTCACACGTTCAAAAAAGCAAAATGCAAATACAACAACTTCTCTCAGCACCTTTCATGATATGCTTATCCTTCAATATATAAGAGAGAGTACATTTCTATTAACATATGAATCACGGACACCACACTGACACGTCAACACCGATAGTAATTTTAAAAAAATAAATGCTAAACCTAATCACAAGTGTCGTTGTCCGTGCTACATAGCTATTTTACTATTAGTAACTTGAAGAAAGAAAACCAACTTAAATACATACATGCATGAAAACTCAAACTAAACAAACATAACAAGCTAATAAGTAATAACAACAAAAACCAATGAAAACAAAAATACAAAATATGAGAATTGAATTTACCCAAAAGAGCATCAAGAGACCTCAAGTTTGCAACTGGATTATCCCCAATCAACACAGAAAAAGCAGAAACTTTATCAGCAGCAGTACCAGACCTCTGAGTAGAAACCAACATCTTAATATCACTACTACGTCCTCTAGTTGATTCATAATCCTGAGCTAATTGCACCATCAACCTCTCACCCATCTCCCTCTTATTCTCCACAAACCCTTTCCACTCTTCCAAATTCTTCATCTCCACCTTCTTCCCTTCCCCAATCACCTTCCCTTCAAGCTCAGCCGCATCCTCAAACCACACACCCAATGCACTTGCTTTAACCAAAGGAAGCTTCGGAAGATTCTTGAACTTGCTAAACCCTTTTTCCTTACTAGCATCGTTCAATGACAGAACGGGAGGTTTAGGTTTTAGCTCGGGTTTCGATTTGGGCTTTTCATGGGGTTCATTGTTTTTGCTAAAAGTTTTGTTTTTCGGGTTCTGGTTCTTCTGGGGTGTGGATTTTTCAGGTGGTTTCTCTTGTTGCTGTTGCTGTTTCTTTGGCGGTTTGTTTGGTTTGGATTTGCGAAAATCGACATCGTTGAAACCGGAATTGGATTGAGAAGGGGGTGATAAACCGATAGAAGGGGCTGATAAACCGATAGAAGAGGCGAATGATGCGATTTCGGATTTGAGGAGGTCGATGTCTTCAACATCTGGTGGAGGTTTGGTGGAAGTGGATTTTCCCATTGTTGCAGAGGTTGAAGGAAGGAAGGAAGGAAGGAAGAGAGAGTTGGTTCAGAGGTTGAAGGAAGTAGGGTTTAAGAATTTGGGCCATGAGAATTATGCTAAGCCCATTTATAGCCCAAAAATAATGGCCAATTTTTTTTTTCTTTTTCATGTCTTAAAAATCTCGATAAAAAATTGAAAATGACAAAAATGTTCTCTTATTGTAAAAATCGGAGTATGTTTTTTAGGTCTTTGGATTTTATAATATAAAATTATTGAATCCCTGAAAAAATACAATGAACGGAAAGTCTAAATCAGATGAAATTTAACATGTTACATGTCAAACACAAATAACACAGATAATTAGTTGTCAATAATCAAAATCTAAATCGAAATCAAAATCTGAACTAAAACCTAAATATAAAGCTAAGATATAAACACGCAGAGGCAATCTCAACGCAACAAAATAATTATAGGGATGGAAAATCATGACATTAAAATATTAAATTGCTTAAGAAAATTAACATGAGTTCAAAAATTGGTATGAATATGGAATAAATATCTCATAAACCACAAATTTTAGAACATTAGTTCGAAGATATAAGTCTGATAATGATATATTAAATTTACTTCAAAGGACTAATATGATATAAGATAAAATAAAACATTCACTCCAACTAATGCAAATTTATCAATTCAAGTTTAATAGATAAAGTATTATTTTGAAAGTATTATTTTGATTTCGACAAATAAAAGGATTACATGCAACCCAAAATACAAGTCTCTTAAAAAATATTCTTAAGCAAACACATAGTGCAGAAAAATTATTAATCATAAGTTGAAATATCCATAATGTTTGTATGCACCCTTCTTGAAATGTTTATAAACTAGTATGAAAAACGAAATACCAATGTGAATACAACTAGTCAAAAATTGAAATACCTTCGTCTTTATATCCTTTTTACAATGTTAGTTCTTTGATGCACACTAGATATTACATTTTCTTAAATTAATACGTCTTCTATTTGATTCATAATCCTCATCTAATTATACCATTAATCTCGCACACATCTCCCTCTTTTTCTCCACAAACCCTTTCCACTCTTCTAGATTCTTCATATCCACCTTTTTCCCTTCTTCGATCACCTTTAAGTTTAATCGCATTCTTAAACCAAACACCTAATGAATACACTTGTTTTAATAAAAGGAGGCTCTGGAAAATTCTTGAACTTGTTAAATCCTTCTTTCTTTCTTTTTACTAGCATTATTCAATGACTGGACAAAAGGTTTGAGTTTTAGTTTGATTTCGGTTTGGGTTTTAATTTGAGTTTGTCATAACATTCATTGTTTGTTGCTAAATGTTTTGTTTTTAGGTTGGGGTTATTTTGGGGTGTGGGTGATTATAATATGTTTATATTGTAAAATTGATATTGCATGACAATTAAATATTTTTTATATTACAATTTTACCATTAAAAGTTTTTTTAAAAATTACGTTACATTAATTTTTTTACAAATATTATTTATAAATAGATAGTGATATTCATAGTATCCATGTTTTATACATACTAATTATATTTATAAACAAGATATTTTTTATATTATGAATAATAGTTGGATTTTCTTATAAAAAAAATTGATGAATATCTAATTCCTTAAATTTTTCATATTCTATGCATGGTTTAGTCTAAAAATTTTGAAGGCTAAATGGCATTCTTTTTATACGCAAGTTCAAATTTAATTGGAAAATTTTGATATTGTAGGTTGGATCAAACATAAGTCATCATTTATATAATTGTGTGAGTTTATAAAGGCTAAATGATTTTATTTTATTAATATTGATGTACTTCCCTTTTTAAAAGATAATGGTCATTTATATTGTTATTTTTTCTTTTTAACATCTTAAAACATCTAAAAATAAATTAAAAATGACAAAAGTATCTCTCACATTGAAGAATTCGGAGCTATTTTTTAGGTCTTCAGATTTTATAATTTGAAATTGTTGAATCCATGGAAAAAATACTGACCTAAAACATTTTATTGAACCATGTGAAATTCAATATGTTACATATCAAACACAAACAACAAATTATGAATAATCAAAACTCGAATTGAAACTGAAACGAACTAAAATCCAAATATAAAGCCAGTGCATAAATATATATAAGCAAACTTAACGCAATAGCAAAATTATAGTGAAGATTATGATTTTTTAAAGGCTTAGGAATTTTGTAAGTTGTTAAATTAGAAAGTGGCTATGATTATGGGTGTATATGTCTAAGTTAGTATTTTCCTCTTATTTCACATTATAAATATTTAATAACATTAGAGTCTCGTAAAAAAAAGTTAAGGGATAGAGATGTGTGGTGCAAGTGTGAGTGATTAAAGTCTCACATTGTCTATAAATGGGTGAGATGTTGAATTTATAAGAAAAATGACTCATTTACCTAACACCTTAAGATTTTGGGTTGAGATGTGACGTCTTCCTCTTTTGTGGTCCTGGAGCATTGGTCTTATTGACACTTCTGACTCTCCTGAACTCCCAAACAATTGGTAATAGAGCTTTTTGGTTCAATCAAGGGATAAGTGTTATTAGTATGCTTTGTGGTTGAAGCTTTGTTCGATCTTCCACTTCTGAAAAGAAGGGTAATATTGTGAAAGAGTTGTTGAGTTGCAGTTACAAATTTTGCTGTGCAGTTTGGGCAAGAGAAAATTGATGAAAGAATTTTTTCTGACTTGTGGAAAGTTCAAGTCAAATATGTGTTGATACAATCAACATTACACAAGTGCAAGATTATGCCGCTGGTTTAAGAGCTTTCTAACAACAAGAGCACCATAAGTTTTCAACCTAGTTTTTACATGTGAAATTCTTAGAGTGATTTAGCTTCAAGTGAAATTTATTCTTCATGAAAAAGTATATGGTTGTCAGTGATGACAATGTGAAATTTTTGAAGTGGTTTATCTTCAATTGAAATATATTCTTTGTGAGAGAATGTGATGGTTTTTAAAAATTATGATTGTCGGTAAAGACAGTGAAAGTTGATGTATTATTTTCAATCAATGTGTAGATTGTTGAGATTGGTTGAAAATATACATGTTGATACTTTTTATGGTGGAGTATGATTATCAGTGAAGACAATGAAAGCTTATGTATTATTTTCAATCAAGGTGGAGATTGTTGGAGTTGGTTAAAAATATACATGTTGAAGAAGTTCCACATCGCTTAGTTTTGTGAAGGAATGAGAAGTCCAGTGTTATATATAGGATTGAAGTTCTTCTAAGTCCCACATTGCTTAATTTAATTATGAAAGAGATAATCCAAGGCTATAATATATAAGATTCAAGTTTTTCTTTACAAGATGCACCAATAAAAAACGCTTTAAACTTGTATTAGACTTTTTTTATTCTTTTATGCTCTTGTATTATATTGTTGTAAAATATAGTTAAATATTTGTTTTAGAGGGTGTGGGTGTACTGGGGGTTTGGGTTAGTTTAGGGTATATTATGTGTTCTAACAATTTTCACATGGTACATGGTTTTCTATTGACAACGCCTGTGGTTTTTCTCCGGTTTTGGAATGTCTACGTTATATTCTAGTGTTGTGATTGTGTTCCTTTTTTTTCTTTATGCCTGTTTGTTATTTACCGAACAAGTTGTATTAGAGTCGTGGTTCAACTTGGTGGAAGAGCGGGAGCTAGATCCGATGTTGGATCCTGTTATAAGATGTGAGGGACTCACACTAGTGGGGGAGAATGCCAGGTGCAAGTGTGAGTGGTTAAAGTCTCATATTGCCTATAAATGTGTGGAGAGTTGGATTTATAATAGAGATGACTCGTTTACCTAACACCTTAAGAATCTGGGTTGAGATGGGCGTCTTTCTCTCTTGTGGTCCTAGAGCATTGGTCACATTGACACTTTTGACTCTCCTGACCTCTCCAACAAGAGAGATGACACAAGAAGTTATAAATGTTAGGTAAAAAATAAAATACCTAATTCTCTCTCCAATATTTGTTTTTGAGAGTATTCAATAAACTTAAGAGTTTTTAGTAGGTTGAGCTCTCGAACCCATGTATACAAGGAAAACAAAGTTTGTAGCTAAATTCTAACCAAATAGCGAACAAGGAGATACATAGTGAGTCTTCCTTCCAAATGATGGAATGAAGAGGTTATTCTTATTTCCATAATAAACTTGCAGTAGTTAGTCTTTAAGCTTCCAACCAAGATTTTGCACGGGCCAATCTTTAACAAAGGAAAGCTTTTAAACTAGGTTAAACTCATAGACCGGGTCATGATTTTATATCGAGTTAATCAAAAACCTAGAAGATTTTACATCAAGTTATTCTCTAACCTTAATAAGCTTGTAATACCAGACTGAGCTTGAATCAATGAAAACTTTTGAACGGGATGAATCTTCGAATCAAACCGGTGACTTAGTAACTAAATCTCCAAAACCAAGTTTTAACACGTTTAACTTTGAACACAGATAAATATTTCCTAAAAGGATGAATTGTTCAACCAAGGTAAAAAAGATAACTTCCTTGGTGAACTTACAAATCTATCCTTCTAAAATTACAACTGCCTCACTTACAAAACGACTTTCTCAAAAGCGTTGCGACTAAACTTTAGTAAGAGAAAATAAACAGAAATATTTTAGAGAGTGATGAGTGAGGAATAGGGGTGGAAATAGGCTAGGCTAGGCTAGGCTTTAGAAGGCCTGAGCCTGGCCTATGATAAACTTAAAAGGCCTAAGCCTGGCCTAAGGCCTACCATAGGCTCAGTTTTTTGGCCTGGCCTGGCCTTTTTAAAAGTCTGGCCTGGCCTGAAAGCCTATTTAAAAAGCCTGTATCTCATTAAAGTTTTCAATTAATCTATATAACTTAAGAAGTCTTGTAGGTTGGCCTATATATACATATATAAGTGAACCTATTTAGCATTTGTTATATATATATATATATATATATATATATATATATATATATATATATATATATATATATATATATATATATATATATATATATATATAGGGTAGCCTATTTAGCTTTTTTTTCCTAATATATATGCATACATGAATCAACTTATTTAACATATCTCTAATATATATGAAAATATAGGTCGGCCTGTAAGGCTTCATAGGCTTTTTTAATAGCCTAAGCCTGGCCTATTTAATAAAATAGGCTTTTAAAAAAGCCTAAGCCTGGTCTCTTTATTAAATAGGCCTGGCCTAGCCTAGGCCTATGTAGGCTGGGCCGTAGGCCCCTGTAGGCCGGCCTGGCCTATTCCAACCCCTAGTGAGGAATGAAAGATCATGTTTTTATGTGAAAACATGTGTGAGAGGACCTCTATTTATAGGCCAGAGGTTGACATAAAAAAGAAAATTTTATGTGGCAAAAATTGATGAGTTAGTCGATTGACATAATGCTCCAAACTCTATTCGGCCACTGTCGAGGGTTATCCATATTTCTACTAGAAATCCTAGAATGGGAGAACCAAGATAAATTGTATATGAATACATTTCTGATACGAACTTAACACATTTCTACGATTTTGATATGGTTTACGCATATTCCGAGCTTGTTGTGTACTTAGTACGGGCTTAACGCACTTCTGCGATTCTGATACAACTGAAAGCATATTCTACGCTCGGTTCTATATTCAATGCAAACTTAATGCAACTATGATTTTGATACAACTTAAACACACCCCGAATCTAACCAAGTATTCAGTACAGACTTAACACATTTCTTCAATTCTAATATGGCTCAAATGCATGCCTTAAATCCGAGGTTTATTAAATGCAATTAGGCGTAGTTGTCACTTGTCCCCCCAGATAACTCAAATATTATGAGTTATTATAAACATTAATACTTAAATTTATCTTTTTAATTTAGTTAATTGCTAGTTTAACTTAATGCATTTTGTTGTTTTTTAGTAAATATAAAAAGTCCAATGTGCGCTCTTATTTGTTAGTTTTTATGCATTTGCCACTTGTATGGAGATAACTTATGATGATTCTTGACACGAGTGTTTTGGAACAACACATTAACCCCAATTGTTATAGAACGTAGGAAGCAATGGAAGTCACAAAGAGTATACATTAATAGTTCTAGGGCTTACGTGACACAAATCTGCATAATGGAATGCATTTGAATCATATAGCAAAGAGATAAGAACAAGGTGTTAGAGGACAAAAACTATGCACCAAAGTAAACCCACTATAATGCCTAGCATGTCCGCATGCTACCAGGGATAAATGTAACATGACATTGCGGCTTGAATGCATGCGCCACTCGCCTGCCACAAGATACTTTATTGATTGTACCTAGCTCTGCATTGGTACGAAAAGAAAGAATTCGAGGGAAATTTGTTGACTCCTTTGGGCCATAACTCATAAATATCCATAAGCCCATAATCCAAGACAACACATAAACCCTAAATGGAAGTGACTATAAAAGTACCTCTTGGGGGAAATGCCAGGAGGCTTAACAATTCAGAGAATAAAATACTTAGAGAAAACTAGCGAAAAGAGTGACCTGAACAGGGTGAAGAGTTTCTTCTCATCATCTTAAATGTATGCTACCAGTATATGGCGTGACAAAGGTTATCTCTGGGTGACTAAAGATTGCAAGAAGATGAAGAAGTTACTCTTAGATTTTCATTTCATTTTCGTTATGCGTTTAATAATATTTTTCTTAGGATACAATATTGATGTGTGTATTAAACTCATCATGAGCTAAACCTTTTTATGTTGAGCAATGTGAAATTAATAGGAGTAGTCGTTTGTGTTAAGTGATGTGTTGTTAGTGCTTTGTTTTATCATGTGTTAAACTGTCGTGAATATGCTTCTTTGAATGATCAACTTAGGAAAATATACAAGCTTGTTGTTGTGAGAGATCCAACATCAAGTGGATTTCATGTTAAAAATGATTGAAAATAGTAGGATATAATATTCATTAGATAAGCTACTTTAGAGATAAAGAGCTACAATCATAAAGGGTATTTCAAATAAAGCCAAACTTGCATTAAAGTTACCAACGATGCTTAGAGATTTTTTCCCTTGCTTTATTGTATATGTTTCTGATATTGTAGAGATGCACCATAAGACCACTTTCTGACCTCTTTTGGCACGACATGACACGTCATGTACACACAATAGATAAATTATATTAATGGATAATTGCCCAACACGCTCTCCATTATTGATTTCATTTTACTCTTATTAAATGTTTTTGCCATTGTACATTTCAAAACTGAACCTGTGACAACCATTTTATTCTTGTTCATGCTCATTTACAAAAGATAGTTTTACAAAATCAATAAAAGTTATTTTTTGCTCCATATGGGTTCGACATCTTTAGGATTTTATCATTGGCTACTTTAGAATACATGTATAATTGTGTGTGATATCAAACGTTTTCTAGCAAATCCCGGGGTAGTGGAACCGAAGACGTTCACCTTGATTCAAGCCAAGCCTTAGGGACATAGACGAGGATCCCACCCTTGATCGAGGGACAATCCTCTAAGACACAAAGCACAATACAAAACACAGCTACCCAATGACAACTTTGGGCATCACGGGCATTTCTTAGAAATCTCGGATAAAACGTTGAATGTGATATATATATATATATATATATATATATATATATATATATATATATATATATATATATATATATATATATATATAGGGTCAGGATCAAATGACATCAAGGTGTCAAACTTAGACACATGACACATTCGATAACTCTTGACCCCATACCCGTATAATAAAATTAACCGTTAGATTGAAAGTTATTATCATATAGATCACGCCTATAAAGTTTCACATTAATAAAAAATTATTTGATATGTTAAAGAGAATGATCCAAATTAACGGTTTCATGAAATTTTGTAAGACGTTAGTTTTTATGCATCTCGTTGACATGTCACATAATTTCCGATTGATGTTAAAATTTATAAACATGATATTTATGATAATAGCTTTCAATCCAATGGTGGATTTTGTTATACAACTATGCATTAAAGAATTATCGGAGGTGTCATGTTATTAAGTTTGACACTTTGGTGTAATTTAATCTTGAGTCATATATATATATATATATATATATATATATATATATATATATATATATATATATATATATATATATATATATATATATATATAGGCATGCATGCGTATTTTTCAAATCAATATACTACTACAACAAATGTTAAAAACAACGATCGAATATAGCAAACAAAAATGGTCAACGACGTCAATCAATGTAGATAGTTGCTAAAGAACAAAGAAAATTCTAGAGGCATATTTGCCATCTTATTAGAATCAAATTCGATGATCCGTTCATAAAGTGAAGCGATAAAGGTTCTCATGCCCACAAAAAAATATTTTATCATCGACGACGAACATTGGTAGTCTGACTTTAATTATAAAAGTAAATAAAGATCTTGCAGATAAAAAGTGCATGCCTAAAGCTGTAACGAGTCATGAATAACTGTAATAATAAAGCGAAGGCCGACTCAGAGCTCTTAGCAAAGAATAATTGAGATATCAAAGCAAAACATTTCATTAAATATTTAAAATTGTTACCCCTGTAGCACAAAAGCCAGAGAACTTTACAAGAAGAAAAATGATACAATGCAAAAAGAAAATCAAGTCCGAACATTTGAAGCTGAGGGACCAGGACCACCCCCCGATTCACCCTAGAGGCAAATTTAAACGAGTTCATAACCTCAACATAAATTATTGAACCCAGATAGAATATCTCTTCCTACTATACAACTCGTTCTTGAACTCTGACCAATACCCCATAGTGTATTCAAGAGCATCATGGAGTGCCTATCTTAGGCCGAACATGTCGTCATGGAGAGTTTTCAAAGCCTCTATGTCTTTATGGTATTTTTTTCCCTGACAAATCTTCTCCATAACAGTAGCAAAAGCAACCTCATATTGCTTCTATGCACATTTGAGGATAACTTTCAACTCTGCCACGTGAGCTGCCAAGGAAGAAGGAGAGCTATGTGCTGTCGCGACCTCTTGCAAAGAGTTAACGACCTTATTTTCCTCTCGCAACTCGAGAAGCTCCTTTGAAGGTTGACGCACTTCAACTCCATAGCTGCATCCTTCCTTTTCCAAGAATCTCTCATTCCTTGAAAGGAATTGAGACCAAGAAACCACCCTGCCTAGCGGTAATGAGAGATAACATAAAAGTGTACGTCTTTTAACATGGTGTGAGCAAGCTCATGCGACATTTCCATTTTGTCCCCTTCAGATAGATTCTTAACAAAGAATAAATATGATGCCAACACAATTGTAGTAGTCTCCTCAAGAGTGCATGGAAGTCAGGAAGAAAAAAAGTCGGACATATTTATAAAGGGAGCCACCTCCTAAAAAGCATCGCCCTGAACAAAACAAGTTTGTTTGGGAGAAGCCTCGATTTGGGGAGATTGTCGTTCTTCTTCCCAAGTTATCGTGGTTAAAACTGAAGGTAAAGCTCATTTCCAAAATGTTAATATGTGAAAAAAATGAAAATTGTTGAAAAAGTTTTAACCCCCATAAAATAATATTTGAGACAATATGAAATTTATTTGTATACAGGTATAAATTTGAAATGAATGACTTAGTTGTAAAATTAACAGTAATTATAGAAACTCAATTGTATTTAATAATCATATAAAAAGAAGAAAAAAATCGATGGTGAATTTTAAAATTTTGACATTTAAAAAAATATTTTATAAAACAAAAATAATTGCTAATTAGAATAAAATAAACATTATGCTAAAAGTGACCTACGCCACTTCGAAAACAAAATAAAATCACATACCTAAATCAATATTTAAAATCAGCTGTATTTCACACTTTATACATAATTATTTGTATGTATTAAAATTTAATTAATTTTACTTTTTAAAGTAATCAAATTTATTTGTTATAAAACTATTTATTTATTTATTACTTGGATAAAATAAATTACACACAAATAAATTTTGAAATTAATTACATTTCACATTTTATTCATATTTATATGCATTTGAGTTTAATGTATTTTCTTTACAAAATAATCAAATATATTTATTGATTATGATTGGAACAATCAATTATATTAATTAAATATTGTTTATATTTTTTTCAAAACTTCATCTTAATTTAATGTGATTATATTTAAACTTTATATATAGTTAAAATTATTGAAGTAATTATCCTGCAAATTATGGAAGTAATTATCCTGCATATATTCAAACATTAGGCATATATCTAATGTATCCCTTTTTGTTTTCAATCTAAACATATACATCTTTGATATAATATAATTTTATAGGTTAGACACAAAATATACCTTATTAAATCAAATTGCAAATTTTTCAACCTCTACATCCTTAGCTTTTAACTATGTAAGTGAGAACTAATTGAGAGAGGTTTAATCATACATATTACAAATTCATCTAATGAAGGCAATATTAAATCAGATACAATCGCAATAAGATATGTAATCTTCTTCATAAAAATAAGAAAAATAAATCTCCAAAGAAAACAAAGATAATAGATGAATATGTTCAATCGGGCCAACTCCAAAGTTATTCTCACTAAATTGAAGCATATTCAGTTATTCTTTGTTAGCCAAATGTCTAACACAAACATATTCTTTAGTGATTGGTTACACTGCCATAGTTTTTCTACTGTATCCTCTACAACATCATACAAGTTGTAAGATAATTCAGCATACCTAAAGATAAAATCATTACTCTTCTATAATTCTTCATAGCAAGGCAACAAAACATTGAATTCCACCATGCAAATATTATAATTGAATGTTAGGAACAATACAACTATGCACTTTCCTCTAGCTCTATTACAATCAAAGTGAGTTGTGCAACTTATTCAAATTAAATCAAAATGAGAAGAAAAAAAAAGAAATCAAATCTCACAATCAAGTATTATTCCTTATCATGATTCTAACATCTTCTTTAAATCTTGTGAGCAACCTGTAACAAAATGCAAGATTTCATAAATATTATTAAAAGAGATTAACACATATTAGCTAATGTACTATAATGTTGTAGAATAATCAAGCCATTAAAACTCATTTGATGTTGTAGAATAATCAAGCCAGTAAAACTATGGTCCAAAACTGGAAGAGTTTAGTTCAAAGCATCTAAACTTTAAAGCTTAAATAGTATAATTTTGTAAAACAATGTAAAAATGATGTAACCAAAAATACATCCATATTTAGAGGAGGGTTTAAACTAAAACGAAACAGTTTGACTATGAAAAAGAATGCATCCATATTTAAAAGGTTTAAATTGAGACAAAACAGTTTGACTAAGAAAACGAATTTGTAAATGTACTATATAAGCAATTAGACTTAAATATGCGAAAATCAGAGGTGTTAAAATTATATTGATGTGGAGGGAAGTCAAGATTTTCAGTCTTGGATACATTTGTACCACCACTGAACAACAACATTAGTTTGTTGTCACAAACCTTGTACTACAAAGAATTCACCATAAGCTCATTGTTATACGACATATATGTGTCATACTCACTCAATTTGACTTGCTGCTCCTTGAATTCTCTATTGCATGTCATGACTTGTATTTGTTCTCTCTGTATAATACATTAAAGAAGATAGTGAGAGGTTGTTAATTTAAAATCAAGAATATTACCAGCAGATGGAATGTAATAATGACTTTTGCATCATGTATAACCAACTCAATGTATTGTTGGTTGTTGTGCTTTATAACTATCCAGAGGTCGACAATGCGAATTAACATCTTCCATATTTTGATCCCGTGTTTCAAGTCACTGATAAATATGAGAGGTCTTAACATTCTTCATAGCGGAACATGAACAACATAAAGTATGAAATGAATAATAATCATGGAAGCAGAACTTGAACATAGTTAAAGTTAGAAGCTCAAATAGAGAAGGATCTATATTGGTACCAAAACATTGCAATTTTTTTAACATAGGTGAAAGTTAGAAGCAGAACTTGAACATAGTTAGCAGAACATTAGACATATAAGAATACAAATATAACATGGTAGTATGAAACATTTAGAGAATACATAGAATTCAATAGAAAACATGGACAAAGTATCAGAAAACATGAACACAGTATTATAGAAAAAGTATTAGAAAACATGAACAAAGTATCAGAAAACATGAACACAGTATTATAGAAAAAGTATCATAAAACATGAACAAAGTATCAGAGAACAAAGTATCAGAAAACATGAATAAAGTAACAAAGTATGAAGCATTTAGAGAACATATAGACTTCAATAGACCCTAAATAGAGAGAATACTCAATTGAAATCACACAGTATTACATTCAAACTGATGAACACAATAACATTGGCGATGAAAACATGAACAGAGTATCATTGATAAAAATTCATTGACGATGAAACCATGAACAATAGCATTGATGAAATCATGAAAGCATAACCACTAAGAGGTGCACAACAATAACTGAAAATAGTAAAATACAAAAAACGACGAGAAAGGTTAACGTAGATACAAACCTTGCAACAGAGGAAGTTGTAGAATCGACTGGAGCTTTGTTGTAAACTGATTATACGAAGAGGCATTGAGTAGAGGAGTGTTATAATAGCTATGGCCATCTGAATAGATGCAAATCAAATATATGATGAGATAATTTGAGAAAGAATAATGTTTTGAAAATTTAAAGAAATGTTGGAAATACAAAGAAATGCAAATGGATTTATGATGACAAAAGTGAAACTGTTTGAAAATCTACATATTGAAGGGAAAGGTGAACAGAGTGTTCAAAAAATGACCACGTGTATTTAATGTTGCTGATTGGTGGAAGGAAAAAGTGAACAAAGACTTAAAAAATGGTCACATGTATTTAATTGTAGGATTACTTGATTATTATTATATCCTTTAATAGTGGAAAAATTTGAATCTTTGAAGGACAATTATGGGAGCTATATATATTAATTTGCTGTGGATTGATAGTTGATAATAAAATTAATATTTTAAATAATTAATTATTGTTATTCAAATAAGATATTGTTAGATTAATTATTTAATTAATTAAATATAAGAATTGACATAATTAATTATTAGTTAATTATATTATAATAATTTATTATTAAACACTAATTATTATTTAATTGATTTTTGTATATGGACTGTTAGGGGTGTTCATTGGTTCGGTCAAATCCGAATTAAATTGGATCCAAACCAAATCATAGTGTTTGGGTCGAACATTTTTTTAGTTCAGACAAAAAATCAAACAAAACAAATGAAACCCGATGTTAATTGGTTCAGAAAAAAGATTTCTAAAATTCTACCCGTGAGCCCGTCTACCCGAACCAACCATATTAATTCGTATAATTTATATCATCATTGTCATATAAATTAGTATAAGATATTCAACTTCAAGAAAAAAATGAAACACCATTTGTTACATCCACAACCTATATAGAAAAATGAAAAATTAAGAATATTATTATTATAGAAAATTAATGAAAAAATAAAAAATTAAGAATATTTTATTATTATAGAAAATTAGTTGGTGTAAAATAAATATTTTTTAAAAATATTTCTGCACATTTGTTTCGAATGTATCCAATTAATCAAACTCAAACCAACCTGTTATTTTAGGGGTGTTCAAATTCAAACATATCCAAATAAAAATCGCAAATCGATTAAAAAAACTGAAAACTGCAAAAAACCGAATATCATTGGTTGTGTTTGGATGTCATTTTGTAAAAACCACACGGTGCAGATCAAATTTCGAATTGATTTTTCAAAACCGATTCAAACCAAACCAAACCGCAAGTATATATTTTATAATTATTTATTTTTATTAATATAATATGTTATGTTAATTAATTAGTCGATGATACTTATTTTCTTAATTTAGTTAAATCTATTTATTTTTATTATTTCATTTGTTTCAACCATAATCGATCATTCTTATTTTGTAATATTAATATTTGATAAACTATATATATTATATATTATATCAAATTTATTATTTATTAGTATTTTTATAATCTTAATCAATAATAAAATTTATAAATTATATGTCCAAAATTCGATCCAAAATAAATCGCATAAATTTGGATCGGATCGAATCCGATTCTTTCAAGTTAATCAATAAAAATCGAACCAAACCACAAATAATTTTATCTTCAATCAGATGAATTATTACCTTAAAATCGATTTAAACCGAACCGCGAACACTCCTATTATTTATTAAATTGATTAGGTTTGAGCTTTATCGAAAAAATGGAAAATCCAATCCAAACTAATCCATATATTTTTGTTCGCACATCAGATTCTCCCAAAACTGAACCAAACTGGCCCACAAATACCCGTAGGCCTTTGAATCCGTAACGAGATGGACCGGTCATTTAAATCCAATATATAGTGGAAAATTTTACTTCCTACCCCTACATTTGCCCTTCTACCCCAACAATCATATTTTTTGGACGAAATTACCCTTCCATAAATAGGAATTTTTTTTCTCATTTTTCACTTTTTACTGATCTTGAACAAACACTCTCCTTTTATCTGTACAAAACACAAACCGAAACCCTTCTGAAGACTCTTCCGGTTCATTAACTTTCCAAACCGGAACACATTTGGTAAGTGGTCCGGTTCGCAAAAATATTTCACGGAACGCTTTTGGATTCTGTTCCGGTGCGTTCGCTTCCAAATCGGAACACAATTTGGAACTCTTCCGGTTTGTTGCATTGCATACCGGAACGCTTTTGAAATCTGTTCCGGTTTGTTTTCATCTCCACCGGAAGCCTTTTGAAAACTGTTCCGGTTTAGCTCAGTTGCAAACCGGAACCCTTTTTGGAACTGTTCCGGTTTGGTTTTTTGTGATTTTTTTTTTTAAATTTTTTTTTTAATATTTTTTCTAGGAAAATGCGTACACTTGGACCAGACGGGAGACCACATACCCGCCGCGACAAAGCTGGTTCCTCTAACCCACCACCGCAGCCACCACAGCCAGTTGGATATCCTGGTGGACCATCAGATTTATCTTTACTTGTTCGATATCAAGACCATGTTGCTCGCCGGTTATGGTACGGAGAGGTAAGTAAAATTATTTGATTTATTTTAAATAGAATTTATTATTATATCTTCTAATGTGGTTTTTTTTATTTATTTTCAGGAAAGAGGCCCTAAAAAGGAGCTTAAAGTCGCTGGGCACGGGACGAAGCTCCAGGAGAGAGTGCCTCAGCAGCTCCCACCTGAGATTAAGGCTATCGTGACTGGGTCAGGTCTGGCTTCTCTTCTGAGAACTAGCCTGACCAAGATAGACGTTAATCTCGTCTCAGCATTTGTGGAGAGGTGGCATGTTGAGACTTCGTCATTTCACATGCCATTTGGTGATATGACGATTACTTTAGATGATGTTGCGTGCCTGCTCCATTTGCCTATCAATGGTATGTTCTGGTATCCTGATGAGCATGTCACAGAGCAGGTGGCTGTTGATCTTGGCTGCGAGTTATTGGGAGTGGATAGACATGCCATGGCTGTACATGTGCGTTCTTGCAGGGGAG